>NC_058131.1:395326106-395432654 GCF_016433145.1 Gracilinanus agilis | reverse complement strand
ACCCATTCTGAATTTATCTTGGTGTAGGGTGTGAGATGTTGATCTAAACCTAATCTCTCCCATATTGTTTTCCAAATTTCCCAGCAGTTTTTGTCAAATAGTGGATTCACATCCCAAAAGTTGGGCTCTTTGGGTTTATCATACACTGTCTTGCTGATGTCATTTACCCCAAGTCTATTCCACTGATCCTCCCTTCTGTCTCTTAACCAGTACCATATTGTTTTGATGACTGCTGCTTTATAGTATAGCTTAATATCTGGTACTGCTAGGCCCCCTTCCTTCACATTTTTTTTCATTATTTCCCTTGATATTCTTGATCTCTTGTTATTCCAAATGAAATTTGTTATAGTTTTTCCTAATTCAGTAAAGAAGTTTTTTGGTAATTTGATAGGTATGGTGCTAAATAGGTAAATTAATTTGGGTAGAATGGTCATTTTTATTATGTTAGCTCATCCTACCCTTGAACAATTAATGGCTTTCCAATTGTTGAGATCCAGTTTTATTTGTTTGGAAAGTGTTTTGTAGTTGTTTTCATATAATTGCTGTGTTTGTTTTGGTAGATAGATTCCTAAGTATTTTATATTGTCTAGGGTGATTTTAAATGGTGTTTCTCTTTCTACTTCTTGCTGCTCTAATGTGTTGGAAATATATAGAAATGCTGATGATTTATGTGCATTTATTTTGTATCCTGCAACTCTGCTAAAATTGTTGATTATTTCTACAAGCTTCTTAGTTGATTCTCTAGGATTTTTTAAGTAGACCATCATATCATCTGCAAAGAGTGATAGCTTAGTCTCCTCATTGCCTATTTTGATACCTTCAATTTCTTTTTCTTCTCTAATTGCTACTGCTGGTGTTTCTAGTACTATGTTGAATAGTAGAGGTGAAAATGGGCATCCTTGTTTCACTCCTGATCTTATTGGGAAGGCTTCTAATTTATCCCCATTGCATATAATGCTTGTTGATGGTTTTAGGTATATACTGTTTATTATTTTTAGGAAAGGTCCTTCTATTCCTATTCTTTTCAGTGTTTTCAATAGGAATGGATGCTGTATTTTGTCAAAGGCTTTTTCAGCTTCTATTGACATAATCATGTGATTTTTGTTTGTTAGACTGTTGATATGGTCAATTATGTGGATAGTTTTCCTAATGTGGAACCATCCTTGCATTCCTGGTATAAATCCCACCTGATCATGGTGGATGATCTTCTTAATTACTTGCTGGAGTCTCTTTGCTAATATTCTATTTAAGATTTTTGCATCTATGTTCATTAGGGAGATTGGTCTGTAGTTTTCTTTCTCTGTTTTTGGTCTCCCTGGCTTTGGAATCAGTACCATATTTGTGTCATAAAAGGAATTTGGTAGGACTCCTTCTTTGCTTATCATATCAAATAATTTGTATACTATTGGGATTAGTTGCTCTTTGAATGTCTGATAGAATTCACTTGTGAATCCATCAGGCCCTGGCGATTTTTTCTTAGGGAGTTCTTTGATGGCTTGTTCAATTTCTTTTTCTGATATGGGATTATTTAGGTATTCTATTTCTTCTGCTGTTAATCTAGGCAGTTTATATTTTTGTAAATATTCATCCATATCTCCTAAATTGTTATATTTGTTGCCAGTTCTGAATCCATTTCTAATTGTTCCAGCATCTATCCCATATCTCTCCATCATTTTCAAAAGAATATAATGAAAGATTTTATCAACTGCTTTGCTCAGTCTAAGTAATTTATATTTCATAGAATCTACAGCCTTCCTTTGATCCTACTACTCCAGTAATATTGTTCAAACAAAAAAGATAAAAAGTATATTTAGCATGCCTTTTTCATAATAAACTCATGCTGACTTTTGTGATGGTTGTTTCTTTTTCTAGATCATCGATTATAATCCCTTGAATAATCTGTTCTAGAATTTTTTAGGAATCAAAGCCAAGTTCACTGGTCTATAGTTTGCAAACATCATTGCCTTCCCCTTTTTTAAAAATTGGGATACCATTTCCTCTTTCTATAGTTCTCTGAAGGTTTCAGGTAAATTTTCATTCTCTAAAAGTCTTCAAAAGTCACTGACTACACTACTTTGTACTCATGGCCACCAGTTCTTTTTGTACCTAAGGATAGACATATCTGGACCAGAGGACCTAAATTCAAGAGTAGCTAGTCTTACAGTTTTCTTATTTATCTTGAATACCTATTCCACATAATAAGCCATAAATTGTTAGATTATAGAAATGAAATAAGAACCAATTAGCTCTCCTTCTTCACTTGTCATTGTCCTTTCCACACAGAGCACTACTCCAATCTCTTTTTTCGAACCTCGTCTTTTCTCCAGTATAGTTTTTGTAAACCCTTACCTTCTACCTTAGAATCAATACTAGGTATTGGTTTCAAGGCAGAAGAATGGTAATGGTAAGCAATGGGGTTTAAGTGACTTGCCCAGGGTCACACAGCTAGGAAGTGTTTGAGGCCAGATTTGAACTCAGGACCTCCCATCTCCAGGCCTTCCTCTCTACCACTGAGCCACCTAGTTCTTCCCAATTCAGCTCTTCTTAATTCTTACTATGAGTTCCTAAGTATGCTGCCATTTTTTCTTTATTGTAGCTAGAAATGAAGAGTAGCAGGTGCATTTCAGACAAACAACTAACAGTTATTATTTGTCAAGCAATGAGGTAGCACATGGAGAGCCAACTAGTACAATGGATAAAGTACCACACTTGGAGTCAGGAAGGCTCATCTTCCTAAGTTCAGAGCTGGCCTCAGATACTTACTGTGTGACCCTGGGCAAGTCACTTAAGTCTGTTTGCCTTCATTTCCTCATCTGTAAAATGAGCTAGAGGAGGCAATGGCAAACCAGTATCTTTGCCAAGAAAACTTCAAATGAGGTTATAAAGACACTGACATGACTGAAATGACTAAATAACAACAGCCATGGAATCTGTGTAACTAACCATAGATAAATCCTTTAATCTCTCCGAGCCTTAGTTTTTTCATCTGTAAACAGGAATGATAATGCTGCTTTAAGGCTCAAGTGAAATATTATACATAAAGCACTTTTGTTTAAAGCACCAAATAAACTTCAATTATAATTGAGTATATGATGAAGGAGCCTTGAGAATAGTCTGTTCATATGTTCACCTAGGTTAAGTGTGAAGTTGTGCCAAGGACACAGGAAAATGGGAATCAGGTTTCATTCAATTTTGTTGCCAGAGTGACCTATCTTAAAGACTTAGCAAACAGTACCAGCAACCCCTTACAGAAGTGTCTTGGGGACTCAGGGATGCTAAAAAATTAGTGTGGAAAAGTAAAGAATTTAATATGTGCAAAGGGACAGCTAAGTGGCTTTCTAGCTATAAGTCACTTAACCCTATTGCTCTTCTGCCTAAGAACCAGACAGAAGGTAAGGGTTTAAAAAAATAATAGGGGGCAGCTGGGGCTCAGTGGATAGAGAACAAGGCCTAGAAATAGAAGGTCCTGAGTTCAAAAAAGGTCCTCAGACCCTTCCTAGTTGTGTGACCCTGGACAAGTCACTTAACCCCCTTTGCCTAGCCCTTACCATGCTTCTGCCTTGGAATCAATACAGAGTATTTAATTTAAAATAAAAATAAAAGAATTTAGTGTGTAAAACTACAGAAACATACATTAGTTTATCCTGCCATGATTCTAGAATGCCTTTCACTTTCCCAGCTGTCTCCTAACCCTATCTATCCATCAAGAACTCTTCTTATCAAAAACCTCCCTAGACCTTAAGAGTCTTTAGGAGCTTCTTCTTCTGAATAAAAGGGCCTTATAGTTAGCCCCCTCTGAATTATAATCACTGCTTGCAGCCACAGGTTAGATCCCTAGTCGGGGACCATATCTTGAAACCTGGCCCTTGGTTATAGCCATTTCCCCCCACACCCCATAGGAATGTGAAACATTCACTACAAAATGCGGGCAAAACATTATGTTAAGCTCTGGGGATCATTTTTTTTAAAGTGTGGACAGTTTATGCTCTCTAGGAGAGACAACACACAGAGAGGATACCAGCTGCAGGTTAATGCTCCATCATCTTTGAAGTCATTGCCTTTGATAAAACTGTGTCAACAAGTACTTAGAGCACTCACTCATCTGTTTAGCACTATGCTGGGTTAGTTTCAGTGCTCATAGAGTATATTGAAAAGTAAAGCCTCTGGAAGCTACAGCACAATTCAAATAAGGTCTCAAAAACTTCCTAGCCATGTGACCCTGGACAAGTCACTTAACCCTGATTGCCAAGCCCTTGCCGCTTTTCTACCTTAGAATTGATATACTAAGATTGTAGATGAAAAGGTTTTTTATTGTTTCTTTGTTTTTTTAATTTAAAACCCTTACCTTCCATCTTAGAATGAATACTGTGTATTGGTTCCAAGGCAGAAGAGGTAAGGGCTAGGCAATGGGGGTTAAGTGACTTTCCCAGTGTCACACAGCTGGGAAGTATCTAAGGTCAAATTTGAACCCAGGACCTCCCATCTTTAGACCTGGCTCTCAATCCACTGAGCTACCCAGCTGCCCCCCAGGTTTGTTTATTTTTTAAGAGTATAGTCTCTAACCTTGAGGAGTTTGCAGTCTAAATGTAGAGATAATACAGGAAAGAGATTGTGCGGGAAATTAATCAAAAGAAGGCTTTATGGAAGTGGTGGCACATGAAATAGGTTTTAAAAGGAAAAGGATTCTAGAAGGTGGAGATTAATGACATACATGACAGGCACAAACCAAGGGATTCAGTAGATACTCAGTAGGTAGAGAGCCAGGCCAAAGTCCTAGGGTCAAATCCAGCTCAGATCATAACCACAAAGCACTTTTCACATATATAAAGTCAGATCTAAGTAACTGGAAAAACACTAATTGATCATGGGTAGGCTGAGCCAATATAAGAAAAATGACAATTCTCATTGAATTAATTTACTTTTTCAGTACCATACCAATCACACTACCCAAAGATTATCTCACAGAGCTAGAAAAAATAATAACAAAATTCATCTGGAAAAACAAAAGACCTAGAATATCAAGGAAATTAATTTAAAATTTTGAAGGAAAAGGTGCCTTAGCTATACCAGATCTTAAAGTGGCCACAAACAAAAAAAATCTGGTACTGGCTAAGAAAGAGAGTGGAGGGCCAATAGAATAGACTAGATAGATAATCAACACCCAATGGTAAATTACCATAGTAACCTAGTGTTTGACAAACCCAAAGATTCCTGTTTCCGGAATAACTCACTGTTTGACAAAAACTGCTGGGAAAACTGGAAAACAGCATAGTAGAAATTAAGCATAGGCCAATACCTCATGCCAAATACCAAGGTAAAGTCAAAATGGATACATGATTTAAAAATAAAAGATGAAAACACAAACAAATTAGAGGTACAAATCTAGTCTCAGACACTTCCTAGCTGTGTAACCCTGAAAAGAGTCACTTAACCCCAGTTGCCCCCCACCCCTTACTGTTCTTCTGCCTTGGAACCAATACTTAGTATCAATTCTAAGAGAGAAAGTGAAAGTTATTTTTGAAAAAGAATTTTTAAAGACTGCATCATAAGCATGAGGCTCCCTACCTGAGTATACAGAGATAGAAGAAGAGCCAAGAAATCAAAAAATAGCTGGTGATCCAGTTTGGCTGAAATGTAAGGTGTGCCACAACATCCTCTGGTCCACACAGCATCCACACTAACCGCTCCCAGAATACCTTTCTCTACCACATAAAGATTTGTTTTATCAAAGCAAAAGGCTTAAGAAAGAAATCAGAACTCCAGGACTTCAGTGGATCTGTAGAATGTAAGCTCCTGGAGGGAACACACCGTTAAAGTTTTGTCTTCAATTGAATTATTGAATTAGGAAATACTCCACCAGTACAGATCGTTCTTATCTGTGTGTGATTCTTGTCCAGGTTCTCACATAAATCTTCAAAGACAAGTGACTCAATCAATAAATAAGCATTTATTGAAGCTATAGGCCAGGCCCTGGGGATACCAAGACAGAAGTGAAACTATCCTGGCCTTCAAGTAGCTTACCTACTAGTAGATGATCTTTGTAGCTTTGCTTTAGGAATTTTAATATTTCATGGCTATGCATTATTGCTGCACTTGGCGGGTCCATTCTGTGATTTTTCTCACTCTCAAGTGACTGGCCCACATTTTCTCACCCTCTATTTCCTGAGAGAAAATTTCAAGCAATCTTCACAGGAGAGGTTGTATTTCAGGAATATAGAAAGGATTTATGCTTAGGCACAGCCTCTGAGATTTCTTCTGGTTCTAAACTTTTGTGTTTTTCAAGACATTTAATTTCACACTTCCCAGCTGTGTGACCCTGGGCAAGTCCCTTGACCCCCATTGCCTACCCTTACCACTCTTCTTCCTTGGAGCCAATACACAGTATTGACTCCAAGATGGAAGGTAAGGGTTTAAAAAAAAGACATTTAATTTCAAATTGAAACTTTCTCTAAGAGGAATTTGGAGAAACAATTCTTAGTATTTGGGGGTTAATGGCATTTTCACAGAGCATTACGGTCTGCAAAGCATTCATTTGGTCCTCATGGCAACTCTGTGAGAATATGGGCTATGATTGATGAGGAAACTGAGGCTCAGAGAAGTCAAATTGACATGTTCAGGATCATACAACTAGTAAGTATCTGAGGCAGGATTTGAACCTTGGTCTTTGTGACACCAAGTCCAGCACTCTACCCACTAAGTCATCTAGCTGCGTCTCAAAGGGCTGGTGGGTAAGGTTCAGGTGGGTAGTGCACCAAGCAGGATCTACAGCATCAGCAAACCCCAGGGACAAAAATGAGCAGAATTTATTTACAGAATTTCTATTTTGCTTCTATTTAATAACATCCTCTGACTCACCAGTAATCTTGTTTTTTTTCTTTCATTGCAGCAAGTCAAAACAGTGCGATTTCAGAACTACAGCCCTCCTCCACCCAAACACCACAACTTCCATTCCACCTCTGGCAAACATGAGCCAGGAATTATCTCCAAAGGATCCCAAGCAGAAACAGGCCATTTATGCCAAGAGATGACATCCTTATTTGTCCATCGAAGTGGCTCTCATTCAGGCCAACACATAGAGCACAGGAGAAAATCAAAGTATGCCAAGTCCATGTCTCCAACAGTCCCCACCTCTGACATGTCAACCATCATACCAAGCAAGTGAATCTCTGCTATGGCTATATCTAAAGCCAAAAGAGGTGAAAAATACTTAAACACTTTGTCTCCATGGTGCACCCCTGATTTGTCTTGTGGCTAGAGCTGTGCTTCAGGAAAATCATTTTGGTGATAGGGAGTAGTTCACAATGGCTGTTAGGGAAGGAGGAGTGTATAGTTTGCAGAGGGGGAAGGAAGAAGCAAATAAATTTAACCCTGAAGGTAGGTAGAAAATGGAAGGAGATAAAGGAAGTGATGCAGGCCCTGTCAGACAGGTGAAGAGTCTTGTTAAACTGTTAAACTAATGCGGAGGCTAAATCTGATAATCCAAATTATTGAGCCAGGGAAACACGGTGAAGGCTTTATTAACAGGTTTAATTATTATCATTTAGCATTTATTGAGCCCTAAACACTTTGGGTGCTTGGTAAAGTGTCATTTGAGGGTGAATCTGGGTGCCATGAAGAACATAGAATTAAAACAGCCCCTGCCCATTAGACTCACCGTGTAAATTAGCCCTTGGAGATTTTGTGATCAGAAACACCCTATAAGTTTGAGAGTATTTGCTTACTGTACCCAAACATGCATTTAACAAGTTGAGATCCAGAGATATTTCCAGATCCTGAACAGGCAGGGCCAGGATAATCATTTTCTCAGAGAGGAGACACCTAAAATGTGTCCAAGACGAAGGCCTTTCCTCAACAGCTGGCTATGGGCTGTTGCTTGCCCCACCCTGAGACAACTTAGGAGGAAAAAAAAAAAAGAACAAAACAGAACACCTAAATCCTCTGCCATTTTGGCTTGCATCACACTAAACACTCAATTCAACAGATTTATTTTTTTTTTTTTTTTTGCTTAAGTGACAAAATTGACTGCTTTGGTGAAAGCACAGCTGATGTTTTCCAAACTAGTCATATAACATAGCATCTTACAGTGCAACTTCTCCCTCATCATCCTAATAAACACTATGGCAGGGAGGGGAGGGAAATTGAGGTTGGAGGGCGAAGAAAGCAGCTTTCTAATCACCTCGCCCTCAAATTTTGCCTTCCTTGTATACCTAGCCTGTGTACCCTTGGAGGTAGGTCTCTTGGTGCCTCAGGCATACCAAAGGGATTTCATCTCTGTACAACCTGGCAAAGCCCTGAGTTTTGGTGACACCAAGTCCAGCACTCTAACCACTAAGTCATCTAGCTGTGTCTCAAAGGACTGGTGGGTAAGGTTTAGGAGGACAGTGCACTAAGCAGGATGAATAGCATCAGCAAAATCTCGGGGACAAAATGAACAGAATTTGTTTATAGAATTTCTATTTTTGCTTTTGATTTCTCTCCTCTAAGCAATGACTTAAGTAACCCTTTCATCTGATCCCATTTAAAAATAGTCTGAGAATCAGGCATTACACTCTAAGAAATTTTGGACAAGCCCCCAAATGTCTTCTCTCACCTGCTGATTAAGACTCCAAATTGATCCTTTTTTTTTTTTTTAAATGCTTACCTTCCATTTTATAATCAATACTGTGTCTTAGTTCCAGGGCAGAAGAGTGGTAAGGGCTAGGCAGTGGAGGTTAAGGAACTTGCCCAGGGTCACACAGCTGGGAAGTGTCTGAGGCCAGATTTGAACCCAGGACCTGCCCTCTCTAGGCCTGGCTTTCAATCCACTGAGCTACCCAGATGGCCCCTAAATAGATTCTATCCAACGCCCATTTATTAAGGACCTCAGCTTCATGCTAAGTGCTGAGGTGCATGTATGGATAGGACCTTGATCTATGTCTGAAGAAGCTTGCATTCTAATGGGACAGGGAGAGAAAGGACAGAGATGTGCATATAATTATAATATAAGACTTATAATAAATGCGAGAGAGCTTCATCCTTTCTAGTCTTGGCTTTGTCCCTGGTTAAAAAGCAAATATCCCCTGGGAGGAAGGATATGGTTTGAATCTGTTTATCAGTTCCTTACACCTTGGTTTAAATGAAGACAGAAAGGGAAAGAGCGAAGTTTTGTTTTGCTTTGTTTTTTGGGGTGCATGCATTTGTGTGTGTGTGTGTGTGTGTGTAAAAGAGTAACAACAAAAGGGCACAGAGTACTAGAGAGGGAAGGAAGGCCTTAAAGGAGAAAAATCCAGCATCTAGGCTCATCTGCCTCATCTACTCTACAATGTTGCACCAATGGCAGTCCTTTAAAAATGTTTACTTTCAGGAGCTTTGTGTGGCCTTGAGAGCCAATGGGCTGAGCAGCCCTATGGCTGCTTAGTTTCATGGAAATGATGACTTCTCTCCTATAATGAACAGTAAATTAGAGATCCAGAACCTGCCTTGCTGGAGGATAGAGACTGTTTAGAGTAATATCATCCTCCCAGTCACTCAAGTCGATAAACCTCATTGTCATCCTTGACTCACTCAGGCCCGCTCAATCTGGTGCCACCTTGTTTTTAACCGTCATACTATTTCTCACCGGCATCCCCTTTTCTCCACTCACACAGCCACCTCTTCAACACAAGACTTCATCACCTCTTACCTGGACTATCACAACAACTCTCCCCACCTCCAGATTCTCCCTCCTCCAATTCCATTCTCCAAAAGGATTTTCCTAAAGTCTAGGTCTGAGCCCATCCTCCTCCCTGCTCAGTAAAGTCTAGTGTTTCACTATTTCACCTAGAACAAATCTAAAATCTTTTGTCTGGCATTTAAAGCTCTTCACAACCAGGCCCCTTCCTATATTTCCAAACTTGTTAACTTTACTCCAAGATCCAGCTAGCCCCACTGGACTACTTGCCCATTCTTGAATCCTGCCATCTGCTGATAGCCAGCACTTTTCACTGACTGTGTCCCATGCTTGGAATGACCTCCCTCCTTGGCACCAGCTTCTGGCTTCCTTCAAGATTCCCCTTAAATGGCACCTTCACAAGAGACCTTGCCCAGTTCCCCTAACCCTTCCCTCTGAAATTACTTTCCACTTACATTGTATATATTTTATCTGTACCTAGTTATTCCATTGTCTCCTCCATTAAAATGGGTGCCCCTGAGAGGGGAGATGGAGCTTTTGTCTCTTTGTATTCCTAGCACTTGGCACAGCATTGGCATATGGTGCTTATTAATAAATGCTTGTTGACTGATTCAATCTGCTTAGGATTGAATTTGCTAAATTCCCAGTGAACTCTGGGAGCCTGCCTCAGTAGAGGAAATCCTGCACCAAAGGGTTCCCCTACACCTGTGAAATCCCAGATCCAGAAACACACACACACACACACACACACACACACACACACACACACACACACACACACACCAGAAATTGCAAAGAAAAATATGAATCATTCCTTTATGCTGTTCCTGTCCAGTGAAGACCACTGAAAAGGCTGAGTGCAGAATAATTTGCTAGGGAAGGTCAGTGACCAAGGAAGGACTCCCACCCCCTCCGGAGAACTCTAGCGTTGGCTTCAGCGTGTCTGTCCAGGATGGGGTGGGCACATTTGTCCAGGATCACCCTGGATTGAACTCAGCCTCCGAGTCCAATCTATCTTTAGGGGCTGCTTGCCCTCTGCCTGAGAAACCGTTGTAGAGGTGACCCCAGGCAGCGACTGCTGCTTCCTTCCTGCTGTTTTCAGAAAACAGTTTTTTTTCCAGGCATCAGAATGTGTGAGCCTCCCCTCACTTCACCGTCCCCCCTTGGCACACACTCAGCAGGGTGGGAGCAATTTTTTTCCACAAGATGGACCAGCAGCATCCTTCTCTTTCCCTTCCTGCCCTCCCTCATAGCACAGACCTGCCCTGGCTCCTCTTCACCCTGGCTGTCTTGGTGAGGAGCAGCAGTGAAATGACAGAACAGCAAAGGCCTAGCAAGTTTTCCCAGCTGTGACCCAAGTGCTTAGTGAACTGACTGTCAGTAGGGCGCCATCTTTGTTTCTTTACTTCTTTGGAAGATGGGTCAGCAGCTTTGTGGCTGCCAGGTCATTTCGTTTATAGCCTAAGGATAAAGACCATTAATTCCTTTGGCTAAAGGCACAGGCACTGGATCTCCCGGCACAGTGTGGTATGGCAGTTCTAAAGAACTGTGTGGAACCCATTTGCTAAAAGAATAAAACTGGAAGAATGAACTCAGTAGGTCCTTGCAGCTGCATGGCATTTTTGGAATGAATCCTGGAAGGACATTTTATTTGAGATAGAGGGGTTTTTTGTTTGTTGTTGTTGTTGTTGTTGTTTTTAGCATAAAAGCCATCTGTTTGCCCCATCCATGGTGTATTATATTTTTCCCCAGATCCGTGCAGAAAGATAAATTCCCGAAAAATCTTTCAGCGTACTGACCTGTACTTTGAATTCTAACCAGGAAATGATAGGCTATTAGGCTAATCACTGCACTTAATTACAATAATAATAATCCCTTACAAAGGCACAATTTTGACTAGCTTTGATGGAAGAGAGAACAAAAAGATATTGGTTTCACATGTATTATCTCATTTTCAGACTTAATAACCCCATCAGGTAGGCAGTATAAGTATTGTTCTAGTATTTCATGAATATGTGATTTTTATCAGCCTGTAGGAACTCCTGGCATGTGAATGCCCTTCACCAACACAGATAACAGCCTGTCTGTGACTTTATATCAATTCAGTCCTGTCTGTGGGATAATACACGAATCTTCTGGAGTTAAAGACTGTGACTTGAATCAGAGATTGGATAGGAATTCAGGTCTTCCTCTTGTCTCTAAGCCCCACTTTCCTGGGCAGTCTGAGTTCCAAATTCCAGAGAAGGGAACAGGGACCTAGAGATGAAGAAAGCTGCCCAGGGTCACAGAGGAGCTAGTCAGGGGCAGAGCCTGGCCTCAGATCTGAATCTTCTGATTCCTAATCTGGCAGATTTTGTACTGTTCCATGATAGGTGCTCCAGGGGAGTTTTTCAGGTAAGAAATGGCAGATTAAAGGACTGAGTGAAAAGAGAAGTGCTTAGAACACAGGCAGCACACAATGCTCAGTTGGGATGGACCTTTTGGATCCTGAACATAACTTCATGATATCTTATAAAAATGAGTAGTAAATAGGGGCAGCTAGGTGACTCAGTGGACTGAGAGCCCGACCTAGAGATAGTACATCCTGAGTTCAAATTTGATCTTAGATACTTATAGTTTGTGATATCCTGGGCAAATCATTTAACCTCCTTTACCTAGTCCTTACCACTTTTCTGCCTTGGAACAAATATACTGTATTGATTTTAAGATGGAAGGTAAAGTTAAAAAAAAAAAAGCAGTGAAGCTGAAGACAAAAAGATGTGCCTTTATATTTGTGTGTGTTGTACGTCTAAATCTGCCCTTTTTTTCTGTTGATTGATAAACATTTATCAAATGCCTTCTGTTTGCCAAACACTATGCTAAGGGTTGGGGATACAAAAAACAGACTGTCCCAGCCAGTTCACAATCTAAAGTTGGCTTGAGAGGATTCTCAGAGAGGTTCTAGCTTTTGCTGCTACTGAGCTATTATCTTAGCTCTGCAAACCCCCACCCCATTTCATAATCTAATGTCCCAAGAAGCTATTTAAAAGTATCCCCAGGAGGCAGTTGGGTAGCTTAGTGGATTGAGAACCAGGCCTAGAGACAGGAGGTCCTGGGTTCATATCTGGCCTCAGACACTTCCTAATGGTGTGACCCTGGGCAAGTCACTTGACTCCCCCCACTGCCTACCCTTACCACCCTTCTGCCTTGGAACATTGTAATACAGTATTGATTCCAAGATGGAAGGTAAGGGTTTAAAATAAATAAATAAAATAAAAGTATCCCCACTCCACTCATACTAACCATATGGCTTTGGCAAAGAACTTAAACTAGTTTTTTTTTTCCTCTTTTAATCCTTACCTTCTATTTTAGAATCAATACTGTGTATTGGTTCCAAGGCAAAAAAGCAATAAAGGTCGGCACTGGGAGTTAGGTGACTTGTCCAGGGTCACACAGCTAGGAAGTGTCTGAAGTCAGATTTAAACTCAGGACCCTTTTTCTAATGAGCCAGGCAAGGGCATTCCTCTACAAATATGCATCAGGATAGCTGTACTGGATGTAGACCCATCTGGGGCCATAGGAGGCTCCTCCTGCTCCTGCCCAGGAGGAACTTGGGAGAGGAGGGAGATAGACTCTGCAGCAGCAGGGACAGCATTAAGGAGTCTTATACTACATGCAGGGATTATCAGCTTTAGCCCAAAAGATGGGTTGTGTGTCTCTGCATTTTCTCAGACTGTCCTGATTTGGCTACTGGACCTCCAGATCTCCACCAGCTAAAACTAAAAGCTAATCCCCAGATTCTGAAGTTCCCCCAGAAATTACTGAATTGAATCATCCTCTAATAACAATAACACATAAAATTTATGATTTATAAAGTGTTTTGTGTATATTTTCCATTTAGGTAAAGAGGTTGGATGAGGGAGCGAATAAGAGAACCATCCTAGAAGTATGGGTTTCGATCTTGCCTCTCATAAATGCTAGGAAGTTGGGTGGCTTCATGGATAGAGCCCTGGACGTGGAATCAGGAAGACTCTCCTTCATGATTCAAATCTGGCCTCAGACATTTACTAGCTATATGACCCTGGACAAATCACTTAACCCTGTTTGCCCCAGTTCCTCATCTGTAAAATGAGCTGGAGAAGCAAATGGCAAACCGCTCCGGTATCCCTGCCAAGAAAACCCCAAGTAGAGTCAAGAGAAGTTAGACATGACTGAAACTCTCAACAACAACAACTGATAAACACTAGACCTTGACACCAAGAAGTCATTTAATTTCTCAGTGCCCTAGACTGCTCTGAGCTCTCATAGTCTTTTTCTTTCTTTTTTTTTTTTTAAATCCATATCTTCTATCTCAGATTCAAAACTGCATATTGGTTCCAAAACAGAAAAGCAGTAAGGTCTAGGCAAGGTGGGTTAAGTGACTCGCCCAGGGTCACACAGAAAACTCTGGTAGTCTTAACCAGAGGTGGCAAACGTGGGAAACAGACCACATTGCAAGCCCCCTCAACACTTGAGTGCAGTGGCAACCAGATTAAAAATGTGTAGGAGTCCAGGCGTGTATGTACCTTGGTTATATTTTAGGGGGTCCTTTGTTTGATTACCCCTAAAATATAACCAAGGTTCATACATGCCTGGACTCCTACAAAATGTAATTGGGAAATATTTACAAAATGAATAAAAACACCATAGAACACAGATAATGCTTTAGAGTTTTTAAACCCTTACTATCCTAATAACAACTCTTAAGACAAAAGGGCAAGGGCTAGGCAAACAGGGGTAAGGAACTTGCCTAGGGTAACACAGGTAGAAAGTATCGGAGGCCAGATTTGATCCCAGGTCCTCCTTACTCCAGGCCTGGTGCTCTATCCACTGTGCCACCTGACTGCTCCCACAGATGAAGTTAATATGTCATTTTCTAAATCAATATGCCCACTGAAGGATTCCTTATGTATGGTTTAATGCTTCCCCACCCATCCCCAAACATAATTTCTATTTGAGTGTGACACCCTTTCATCTTAGCTATAAGTACACAGAGAAGGTATTGATCTACCTTAGTAGAGTTTCCTATACCTATGAGATCATACGTCTAATCCCTATCCCTGTTTATGTCTTTTTATATATATTTTTACTGTATGTGTATATATATATATTTTACTATATATTTTTTTCTATATTTTTACTTCATCTCCTTTGATCCTCCCCACCCTGGCTTCTGAAAGGCACAAGCAGCAGAGCCCTGATTGGGTAGGGTCTGTTGAACTAGAATGCTGGAAATGAACCCAATAACCCAGGTGGACCCCAAGCCTGTCATCCAAGCACTAATCTAACTAAATGTGGAGAGATTTTGGCCACAGCATCTCACGTAAGCATGCTCAGGCATATGAGTGCTGCATTATGCCATGGAGAAAGGGGAGTCCCTCACGCTGATGAAATCCTAGATCTTCCGAAGCATTTGGGGGGAAGGAGTTTCCAGACCTGTGATTTCATTGGTATTCCAGTGAGGCAATTCCCTCAACCAATGGATCCTTTGTCCAAAAACTGCCTAGCAATCATTTTCTTTCTCCCATAGTACAATGCCCACCTTAATCCATTTTTTCATCTTCTGAATATGATCACCGTGTATATAACCGTGTCGTGCAGAATTGAATAAGTTTTGAGGTAAATGACTGTGACAAGTAGTTAGTTGGCTAAAGAATGAATTGGTGAGTTCACAGATATGAGGAATGGACGAGAATCTATTCTGTAAATATTCTACTGCAGATGGCAAGACCTTAAGAAGGTTAAAGACTAAAACAACCTTGGACTACTTTACAGAAAGTTGGAGGAGTGGGAGGCACCAAAAGGAACTTCAAGATATACCTGTTTTGCCCAAAGAAAATGAAGCGACTCTAGTGGCAAGAGTAACTAAGCATGGGGGCACAATGGATAGTGTGCCAGACCTGGAATCGGGAGGACCTGGGTTCAAATTTCACCTCAGACACTTCCTAGTATGACCTGTATGACCATGGGCAAGTCTCTTAACTCCAGTTGCTTAGTCCTTGCCTTTCTGTCTTGGAGTTGTTACTGGGACAGAAAATAAGGATTTAAAGAAAGAAGAAGAAAAAAAAAGACTAACCAGACATGACTAGGAAAACCTGGAAAAAGAATTAAGTCTGCTATCTTCTTCTGGATCATTGATGTTGAAATTCAGTAAACATCTTTCATTCCCCAGGTTTTCTCTTCCAGCAGGCTGTTTCTGGTTTTGCCTGCCTGCTCTTGCCCCAGCTCTGAGTGGTACTTAGTAGAATTCCCCTAAAAAGGGATGCAGTTTCCAAAACAACCCACACTCTTCTTATCTTCTTCTTTGACAACCAACGGACTTTGAAAGTTGGCATCCTTCTACTTACATGCCAATGATTATCAAAAGCTAGAAGGAAAAGCATTTGTGGGGACACATACGGAAGCAAGCTAATTACTCAAATGAGGTCACTGGTAGTCAAGCAAATGCTATAGAAAGAAATGGGGATTTGAGCCAGGGAAGAGGAGAAAAGGCATTTATCTGCAAAAAGCAATTTTGTGCATTCTCATTAGTGTTACTGAAGTGCGATTGACTTGATTAGGACTATTAAAGTGCCAGGGGTTGGGCTGCTGCCGGACATGAGGCCCAGGGGCCATCAATGCCATCCTAAAATCTTTTCCATCGAAATTAAGCTGACTTTAATCCAACTTACCAGCTGTAAGAATTGTTTCCATTCAGGGTCTTTTCATGATGAAATCACCAGAAATCAAACCTGGATCTGGAAAGGCAGCCTTAATGAGGGACCCTGGCTGAAACTTAAAATATTTCTGCAGAACTGCACCACAGATTCCGCTAAGAACCCCCTGGATAGATGCTTTGTGTTGCTAATGGGAAAGAAGATAAATAAACCATGTGAAAAGAACATGTCAGTCACAGATAGAAAGAGATAGAGCAATGGCTTCCAGAAGAAACAGAACTGTCAGAACAAGATGGGAGATACTTTGAAGGGAAGGTTATTTTTAAGCTAAATGTCCAAATATTCAGTTCAGCAAAATCTATTTATAAGTAGAGTTGCTTTTTTAAAATCTTATTTTTGCTTTGGTTTTAAATTCCTTTTTATGTCATTTGAAGAGGAAGAAAAAGGAGACAGGACCATTTGAAAATTGCAGCCTTTGATCAATAGGGTTTCATTCATTCAACAAATATCAAGTACTTACTGTGTGCAGAAGCATTGTTCTAGGTTCTGAGAGAAATGTAGAATGGATATAAAGTTAGGGAGACTCAGAATTGAGGGAACAGCTATACTGTTACCACACTCCCTACTTAATATGCAAAATACTTAGAATAAACAAGAGGAGCTGTTCATGAACATTATACAGTCAGCCTTAGGAAGACCCTCACTTTCTGACCATCCACTATTGGAATTTCACCTCAGTTGTATAAAGAGAACAGTTTAAACTGGATGCTTCTTTGGGCATACTTTCTTCCTTCCTGTTCCTTTGATTATCCTCAGAAGTTCCACTTTGTTTCATTTTTTGTCCTTGGTTTCCAACTGTAGAAACTGCAAAAGGCACAGTGACTTAGAGGAACATCCATCCTCTCCTGTGCTGGAAAGAGTAGGCTGAAGCCAAAATTGGTTATTGGGTGTCTTGTTTCAAAGTGAACATACAAGTGGTCACCTCCACGTGACAGGTATATGAATCTGTCCGTCAAAAAAAATATTTAGTGAGCGCTTTCTATGTGCCGACAACCGCTGTGAGGGATGTGGAAGAAGACTGGCACGGTTCCTGATGGAAGCTCAGAGAACTTACAGCCAGTAACAAGTGGCACATAAAACATCAGCTTGTGTTATGTCTGAAAGGATTTTACATAAGTATTTAAAGGATTCCGAAGGATGCAAACAGCCAAATAACTTATTAAGGCACAACAGTATTCCATTTCACTTGTGTACAATAATTTGTTCAGCCATTCTCCAATTCAAGAACTCTGATAAATACAGTGAACCACCATGATTCCAGGGGACCCGTGATGAAGAATGAGACTGGCCTCCTAATAGAGCGGTGATGGCTACACATGTAGAATAAGACATATTTTTTGGAAATGGCCAAGATAAGATTTTGTTGTGATTGACTATGCATATTTGATAGAAGCATTTTGTTTTCCTTTTTTCTTTTCAAATGTGTGTTGGAGAGGGGGAGAGAGAAAGTTCTTGTTAATTGAAAAAATAATTTTGGGGCCAACTAGGTGGCTCAGTGGATTGAGAGCCAGGCCTACAGACGGGAGGTCCTGGGTTCAAATCTGACTTCCCACACTTCCTAGCTGTATGACCCTGGGCAAGTCACTTAGCCCCCATTGCCTTCTGCCTTAGAACTGATACACATTATTAATTCTAAAATAGAAGGTAAGGGTTTAAAAAAAAATAGGGGACAACAAGGTGACTCACTGGTTTGAGAGCCAGACCTAAAGACAGGAAGTTCAAATATGACCTCAGACACTTCCTAGCTATGTGACACTGAGAAAGTAATTTAATTCCCATTGCCTAGCCCTCACCACTCTTCTGCCTTAGAATCAGAATTGACAGTATTGATTCTAAGACAGAAGGTAAGGGTTTTAAAAAATAATAATTTTTTAAGTGAGAGCATTAGGCTATAGGATAATTCATCAATCTTTACACATTCTAATAACATTTAAATTTTTTAAAATTAGGTGCCAACAATGTGTCGAGGTCAACTTAAACACTTCCTATTAGTCTATCAATCATTAAATATATGTTAGGCAGCTAGTTAGAATAGTAGATAGAGTGTAGTACTTGGTATCAGAAAGACACGAGTTCAAATCCTGCCCAAGACACTTATGCTGTGTGACCCTGGGATAATCACTTAACTTCTGCCTGCTCCAGTATCCTCATCTCTAAAATGAGAATTATATTAGAGTCTATACTTCATGGAGGATCAAATGAGATACCCTAATTAGAGCACTTAGCAAATCTTAACGTGCTACCAGTGCTAGTTCCCATTATCAGGATTGTATTGATTATTTTACTCATAATACTAATATAAATAATGCTAATTATCAGTATTATGTGTACCCCTGTGCTGGGAAGATGCCAAGTTTAGACAAATCCCTACTCTCAAAGCTCATACCCCAGTAGGCATGTGATGCAAGTGAGAAACAGTAATGATGTAGTTGCTAGTCAGGAAGACCTAGATCGAAGTTCTATTTCTGATCTCTTCAGGCTCTCAGACCATGGACAAGGGACTCAATCTCTCAGTGCTCTAGGCAGCTCTCTTAATTCTCTAAGTTACATTGGTAGAGAGAGTTCCTTCCCCCAGAGTTCTGTAAGGGGGAAAAAGGGTTTTTTTGGGTTCAATATATTAAAAGATGGTCGCCAAAGGATTAAACTATTATCAATCCTCAATTAAGAATAACCTCAAGTCAAAATTGACTTTTATTTTATTTTATTTACAATTAAGAAGAGAGAGAGGAAATAAGAATCTAACTCAGTAGGCAATTTACTATGATCCACTAATTAATCCAGGTAGATCTAATTAACCCAGAGCCGAGAGTCAGAGGGCCAGAGGCCCAGAGGTGAATGAAGCACAAAATTCATCCACAGAGTCTATTAAAAAAAGTTTCTTAAGAGAAATTCCAGAAGATTCAGTCTTTAAACTCACCACGTGGAATTCAAAAGAAGATATTTAAAGTAGTCTCACCAAGGACTCAGTGTCCCAGCCAGCACTCTTCCACGAACCAGGAAAGATAGAAGACTCAGCCAGAAGACTTCCTTCTCCAGAAGCCTTCACCAGCCTCCCTCCACCAGACTGCCTTCATGGTTTTTATAGTGGTTTCCTGTCTCTGCCCCTTTTCATAGGGGCCAATCACAGCTTCCAAATTGTCTAGCACTATCCAGGGGATAGTCTTTGTGGAAACTAGTTCGCACCTTCTGGAGGTGTGAGTGCTCATCAAAAAGGTTCACACTTTCTGAGGGTGTGAACAAGTTTCTGACTGAGTTAGAAAAAAAAAGAGTGGAACTCTCCTCCAAGTATCTTGTTGGCTTCTCACCTAGCACTAGGTAGGGTGTGAATTCACTAAGTGGTTTTCAAGCTTCTCCCACCTAGTTCAAGTTTGTGTCGATTCAAAATTATTGCCAACCAAAGTGCTAACTCCAACTAGGCAAAACGAACAAAGGATTTCCTTTTGCAGTTCTCTATATCATTGAAATCATAGGAATAGATCCAAAGAGAGAAAAATGGCACCAACATAGACAGCTATTCTATGCAGCGGCCCATGTGGATAAAAAGCCACAACAAAGGGCTGTGTCACTAAATCCATGAGAGAATCGAGGTAAAAGGAAGGTGGGAAGGAAGGATAATCCAGACCTGGGGCCTAACAACCTAAGTAAAGGCACAAAGGTTGTGAGAATACTATATTGTTGTCCTGTTTCTCTGGAACGGAGAGAGCATGAAGGGGAGGAATATGAGAAAAGCCTGGAAAGGTGGGAAGCGTGTCAGTTTGTGGAGAGCCTTCAACTTCATGCCAAGAAGAATGGACAGAGTGGAGAGCCTTCAACTTCATGCCAAGAAGAATGGACAGAGTGTAATGGAAAGAGCACTGGCTCTGGAGTCAGAAGGCTTGAATTCAAATCCCACTTTCTTCCTAGGGGATCCTGGTCAGTCACAGTTTCCTCACCAATGGAAGGGATTCCACTCTGCCCTTAGGTCCCTTCCATCTCTAAAGCTGAGATGATCTGATCTTGACCGTTATTCAATAGGATAATAAGGAACCATTGAAGATCTTTTTTTTTTCAAAGATATTTTATTTTCCCAACAATTTTCAACATAATGTTTTCCAAAATTATAAGATCTCTCCTTCTCTCCTTGACTCCCTCCCTCCCTCCCTTCCTTCTCTCCTCTGAGAGATGGTAAGCAATTGGATCTGGATTATGCACTCATTAGTATGCAAAATCATCCATCCATATTGGTCATTGTCCTAAGAGAATATTCATACATAACCCAAACTCCCACATAAAACCATAACATGAGATTTTAGACTGAGGAATGGCCTGGTCAGATCTTTAAGTGATTCTGACAACAATATAAAGAATGTATTGCTTTGGGGAAGTAGTAAAGGAAGGGAGACATATAATGAGGCTATTGTAATAGTCCGGACAGTGGCAAGGACCCAAATTTGGTTAACAAAGAGAGGGATGGATGGAAAAGAGTTTGCCCAGATGGGATCTAGGGCCTAGGAATTGATTAAATATGAGAGATAAAGAGGAGGGGAGAATCTGAGGTAACCCAAAGTCATAAATATGGGAAACCAGGCACTGCTGACAAAAATAGTGAAGTCAGGAGACAAGAGGGTTTAGGTGAAAAGATTTTGCTCTCTGACTTCTCAGACAGAATTAAAGAGGCATGATGACTCCATGGTGCCTTTGACTATTCTTACTGAGTCTTGTTTTTCTAAAGCCAGGACAGGCACTCAGGGAGTGCAACTAAGTGGGGAGATTGGTTAGTAAGCATCTCTCACATTGCCGGATGGAAGGCCTGCTCTGTGCCATGCAGGCCTTCATTTCACAGTTGTTGAATTGTCAGAACCCTGGGAAGATAAACTCGTTTCTAAGCACAAATGTAATTGTCTCCTGGAAAGCTAGAATGTCTTCAATAAGTCTAGCCGCCTGAACTCTGAATCATAATTAAGTTTTTTGGAGAAGCAGCTAAGGCTCCCAACCAAGCTTCAGTTAAAAGATCTAGTTCTGGTTGGTTGTTATCAATTTTCCCAAAGGAATGAGATGAAATGAATGAATGAATAAGTTGGTGCAGTGAATAAAGGGCCTGCTGATCTGGCATTAGGAAAGATTTTTCTTTCCTGAGTTCAAATCTGGCCTCAGACACTCACTAGCTGTATAAGCCTTGGCAAGTCACTTAACCCTGTTTGCCTTTGTTTTCTCATTGGTAAAATGAGCTGGAGAAGGAAATGGCAAACCACTCCAGTTTCTTTGTGAAGAAAACCCCACATGGATTTTGGTCTTATAAGATTACTCTCTTACAAAAATTAATAATATGGAAACGGATTTTGAATGATAATACACATATAGCCCAGTAGAATTGCTTGTCAACTGCAGGAAGAAGGCGCAAAGAGGAGAGGGAGACAACATGAATCATGTAACCATGGAAAACTTATGTGTAAATTTGTCACTGGAACAAAATAAAGAAAAACAATGAAAAAAAGGTACAAGGGGAAAAAATAAAAGACAAGAATACATTAATATTGAAAAAAAAAACCCAAATGAGGTCACAGAGAGCCTGACACAATTGAAAACAACTAAGCAACAAAGCAAATCCTAAGCATTATCCACAGAAAGGTACAAGAGACAATTCCTGCTCACAAGGAGCTCACACTCTACTTGAGGGGAGATTGTACACATAGAAGAGTTCAGTTGCATGACAGATGGCAAGGCCTAGGAGCTTTAGGGTACATGGAAAGATCAGGTGACCCTGCCAGGAAGCCTTTAAGGGATAGTAGTAGGGTAAATGGCAAAGCCTTGAGAAACCTGTAAGGTTGCAATGGTGGGGGAGATGGTAAGGCCTAAAAGACTTCCATCTTAGTTGTTGACTCATTCAAGCAATGAGACAAAGAAAAAACAGGAACATTAAATTAACTCATGTCCTGGGGCATAAAAGAAATCAGGATACACATATATGAAATCAGGCAATAGGTCTAAATTGACAAAGGATAATTCGTTTCCCTCTGTTCCTTGTTACCTTTTTTTTCCTCTGGGTTTTCATGGGAATATTTTAAGAAAACTCTGAATTTGAGCCTTTCATAAGCCAAGGAAATTTCCAAACTCTTGTACTACGGAGTAAAAAGTTTTCAGTCCATCTCAGTGATAGTAAATCTAGACTTCCCTTGAAGGTTAAAAACAAAGTTCAGAGAATGGAATTCATTTCTCCTTATTCCCCAAAGGTAAATGTAGCCTACATGGGTTAGCTAAAGTCAGATTCTTAGGTTCTCTTTGTGGAGTAACAGAGGGAGAGAACAAAAAAGTAGCAAGTGGCGTCTGGAAAGAGAGCACTGGTAAATGTGCAGAGTTGAGAATGGTGTAACCAATACAAATTCTCCTGGCCTGAAAAAATGTCTTTATATTTAATTGATTTGAATAATTGCAAAGCGCCATTAAATGTGCCCTAAAGTCTAAAAACTTTTTTTTTCTTTTTTTTAGGTCTTGCTACTTTATTCTTTCTGGGATAAATTAAGCAAGCAGTTGGATGCCAGAGATGAATATGTTTGTCTAAAGAATGCCCAATGGAAAAAAATCTGCAATTGGTGTGAAATTATTTTGACATCAGGGATGCCACAGGTATACCAATGGTCTGGCCTAATATGAGAAGCAATGGAACTGAAAAACAATTGCTAGTCAACTACAGTATTAATAGGCAATGAGCCAACATGTGAAACCTGAGATTCGCAGACTGGCACAGGTTACACATCTTTGGTTTCCCTACAGGGGCATGAAACCCCAAGTACTCCATTCATTCACATATCTTTTCAATGTGAACCTGGACATCTTTCTGATTTCATTAATCTTGGCATTTGAATAGCAGATGAAAGGGTTGGCTAGACATCACTTCTCTGTCTGTCCTGTCTTTACTGTTAAATTTTTAGAATTCTGCAGAGGTCATAATGCTCTGCTCATGGAGCCAAAGGAATTGGTGCATGAGGCTGCTCCCCTTCATCACTGAATCTTAAAACCAGCCTTCCTTTCAGAGATAACCTGGTAGACTCCTTTTTCATCAATGTTTTAAAGCTTTCTAAGACAGATGAGTCCTTAGTATTTTATCCTCCTTCAGAGAGCCAGTCCTTCTTCACAGTATCCTTAATCCCACTCCTCTTCTCTTGACTTCCCATTCAGCATCCTTAGCCTCTGACTCTGAAGCCTTATTCTCTCCCATTACACTTTCCTGTGGTTTCCAAACTGCTCTTTCCATTTGATGCCTTCTGAACAAGAGATTCTACATTTGAGATGCATTGATCAAAGAACTGAAGACACTGTTAATGAGCAATCTCAGGCAGAAACAAAATGGTAATGAGAAGAGGAGCAGTTGTTATGGTCAATAGTTTAATTAAGTGGAGGATGAAAAGCAGTTGCGATTGAGCAACTCCTCTCTGTTCCAGACCTGTAATCTCACCAGGAAATGGTGAAAATTTCCTGATGTGAAAATTCCTCCCACCAATCTTAGTCAAGAACTAGCCTAGAACTGAAAGTCTTAAAGAGTTGCCTGAGATATAAGAGGTTAACTGATTTGTTTCTAGGTTGTCATACAGCCAGTATATGCCAGAGGCAGGATTAGAAAAAACTCAGGTCTTTCTGCTTCCATTCTGCCTTTCATCTCCTCTTATTCAGGGATAAGTCATAGCCTCATAGGATCATATATTTATACTGGAAAAGGGACCTTAGAAGCCATCAAGGCCAATGCCCTCACTTTACAGATGATGAAAGTGAGGCATATTAGAAGCTAGGTGACACAGCTGGTAAACAGCTGAGAGGGTTTGGACCCAGATTTTTCTATTTCAAAGTCCAATATGTTATCCACTATTTTACATTGCCATGATTCTCCTTTTATTCAAAAATAAGTCATCGGAAAGATGTGCCAAAAAAAAAAAAGTTCCTAAAGATGAAGCAAACGAGTTTGTAATGCAAAATTTAAATTATCCATGCCAGTGGGGGGGGGGGAGGGGGGAGGTGTATAGAATGGATAAACCAACTTCCTGCAAAAAAATTTTTTTAACTTTTTTTTTTTTGCCTAAGCTTTTAACCTCTCCTCTACTTCAAAAAAATTTAAGACCTTTTAAACTCATCCTATCCTACATATGCAAAGATAACCCTACCATTTTTCACCATCAGTGAAAAACTGTTCTGAAAAACATGGCTATTTTTTTCCTTGTAGTGATGATCGATTCACATTGATCTATCCACATTCTCTTATCCCTTCCCATTTGTGACCAGTGAGAAGCCATTAGTAACAGCCAAGCATAAGAAGACTGCAGTTTGAGGTCTTACCACAGAGTTTTCCTCTATAACTTTAAATGACCCTTGTAGGGTCAAGCCTGCTATCATCCTTCAACCAATGGGAATCATGAACCCAAGAAATAACTGGGGTCTTGTAACCTCTCCATTCCCTTGGCTAATGTCAGATAAAGATGGCAGGGAGGAGCAAGAAACTCCATACACTGGCAGAACTGGCCAAGAGGCAAGGGGCTTGGATCATCCTCAAAAAGGATCATTATAGTACATCCCTTTGACAGTGACATCGCTAACGGTGACAGCAGGGAGCACTACTGTAGTTATAAGGGCCAGCTATATAACCAGCCTTTGAATAAATAAGAATTAGTCTCATCTCTCTTGTGATGATGAAATGAGATTTAAGCTTCTTCCTGCCTCAGAAGCAGTACAAGGAGCCATGAAAATAAGCCACTTTTTTTTTACCAAACCCTGCCTGCCACAACTATAACCTCATCCAAAACACTGAGAATATTTTACCAATCACAGTTGACACACAGTAAGTTAGATAAATGGCAATTGACTTAATAAGGACTCTGGTAAGTTGGAAAAAGCTAAGGGAAACAACCTAACGTTAATTTTAAGTATCTTAATTTTAAGTATCCTAGAACCACTAGGTTATACAATTTCATAGTTCTCTATTCTTCCCTCATTATCATAATGATATTTAATTAGTGCTTCAGGGTTTACAGTACTATATATATATATACATATTTATGTATATATACACATATTCATCTACATATGTATGTATATGTGTATATTTATGAATATATATAAATTTTCATTTGATTTTCACAATAAACTTGTGAGGGTAGGATCTGTTATTGTTTCCATATTATAGATGAGTAAATGATTCCATTTTTATGTACTAGCATCACCTCTTCATTGTTAGATCACCAAGAAATTACTCTTCTTAAACTGTTGTTTATGCAGTATTTTTAGCATTCTGAATTTTCCCTATAACTTTCAAATGAATGGAGGGTTCATGTTTTTTGGTTCTCCCCCAAAACTTTAGCTAATGAACCAAATGTTTTCGAAAGTACAAAAGAATTGGATTTTTTCCCAGAGAAGTCAGAAAACTTGTGAATACTTGCCATCCCCTAAGGGATACAGTTCTTACTGACAACCCCACAGTTCAGAATCTATAAGGCCAAGGAAAGGTGGAGAAAGGATGAAGGATGTGCATTTAAAATGAGGTCAGCTCAGCTCTCAGCCTTACACATTTTGCTCACCATGGAGTTTGGTGGTTCCATTTCTTCTGGTCAGTTGCTCATTATCATCATCATCATCGTCTTCACCATCATCATCATTATGAATGAATGGAATGGAGGAGAAAGAAGAGAAAGGAAGGGGACCGGAAACTTTCTGCTCCAAAAATGTCTGTTTGGCATAGAGCAGAGTAGCAAGTAGGAGCTAGAATGCCTCTGTTCTTTTTCAGACATAGCATATTATTTAAGAGGCCAGAGAAAAATAATAGTGAATTAACAGGTATGTGAATCACTTTTGTTATAAGCATCATCCCCTGTTCATCAGTGTGGACAGCTATGTAAATAAATATTTCCTTTTTTTTTTTTTTTTTTTTTTTTGTCTAAAACCCTTACCCTTCATCTCAGAATCAATATTGTGCATTGGTTCTAAGGCAGACGAGTGGTAAGGGTAAAGTAAGGGCTAGACCTGGCTCTTAATCCACTGAGCCATCTAGCTGCTCTCAAAATAAATTCTTAAACATTACAGAATATAGAAATTATAATTTTTAAATGGGGTGGAGTGGAAAGACAGTGAATTCTAAACCTCCTAAACCTTGTCTTTCATAACTTTACAAAAAGAAAAGTTATAGACGTCCAAAGGGGTAAGATCCAGGACTGGAGGGCTCATATTCTCAGTGAATTCAATCTTTAATACTGACATCCTATTGGAACAAGCATCATACATCTGCCATTTCTGATACTGGCAACCAATCCAGAGAGTAGAAGCATTGGCCATTTTGCATGTGTGTAGAATAACACATCTGACACATTGTGGACCTATTTTGACACCTTGGAAAATCAAGGAGATGTGGAGGCAGCTGGGTAGCTCAGTGGATTGAGAGCCAGGCCTAGAGATGAAAGGTCCTAGGTTCAAATCTGGCCCCAGATACTTCCTAGCTGTGTGACCCTGGACAAGTCACTTGACCCCCCCCCCCATTGCCTAACCCTTCTGCCTTGAAGCCAATACACAGTATTGATTCTAAGACGGAAAGTAAGAGTTTAAAAAAAGAAATCAAGGAGATCTAAAAGTAAAGAAGTACAAATTAGGATCTTTAATGACGTTATTCCTGAAGATGTGACTATTGATTTTTTTACAATAAATTGAGAGCAATTTACATTCAACACCAGGGTTATTATTTGTCCTTTATCTAGTTTATACATTTTGATTTGAATAATCTTTTCCCATGGAGAAGGCATCATTTTTGTCAAGTGTTTCTTCCTTCCCTCCACCTGTCTCTGCTATCTTCTTCTTGAGTGAAAACTAAAAGCCACCATTCCTCTCTCATCTCCATTTAGAACCATTCTCCTTCTAGTTTTCTACAAACTATTCAAATACATGTTTCATTGTCTACTTTAAAGTTTCATGGCAACTGGAATATTTTAAAAGCTCAGGGTTTTATGGCTTAGGCTTGTGGCACCAACAAAATGGTAAGATTTTACTCAGAATGTTGCACAATGAGAAAACTGATAAAGAAGCTTCCCCTAATTGTACTTCAGGATACAATTCCACCTCAATATACTGGGCAGAGAGTGAACTATATTCAAAACCAATGCAGAAGGGGAAAAAACAAACTGCTTCTCAGATAGGGTAGGTTAATAGTCTTAAAGAAAAGAAGTACCCAGAGTTTCCTGTGCCAAAAAAAAAAAAATGCATGTTGTTCTAAATTGTAAGCTTGTGCTGTGAGATGTGTTTTAGCATGAAATAATAAAACAAGGTTTATTTTCATTTAATCTGGCTATGCTACTAATTGACTTCAAGCTTCCATGATTTCATCAGTGTGGGCACTCCCTTCGGCCATGAAGGTCAAAAGCAATTATGTGGGGTGCCTGTGAAAACAAGCAAACAAACAAACCAAAAACCCTGCATCATCACCTGGTGGCCATCTTTCTGGTGAAGAACTTCTCTGAACATAGCTGGATGGGTCACTGAGTAAAAGACATTACAATCATATTCAATGTCTGTCTACCTTAGTTTAATCTACTAGAGCTTTTGTCCCAGACAAAGCCTTCGGGTACTCAGAATCATCTCTGTATCATGATGAGGCACAGACCTCTAGGCCACATGCCTGGCTGTTCCAAGAACTAGTTTGAGTTATAACCCTCTTAAATCTTCATTTTCCCCAATAATTATCTAATCTTCCAAAGATGCTGCCAGGAACACATAAAAGGTATCCCACAGCATCAGACTGCCAAAGGAGACATCTACCCTGAAGGACATGAGAAGACAGTCTTTTGTCTTAGCCTTGGCAGGGCTTACTTCACCTAGGGCCAGGAGGAGCAGGGAATGGACATACTAGTCCATTACATTTGCTTAGACTTCCTCAAAGCCCTTTGGCCAAATACTTCTTTCACCTCCCTGCTGGAAGAACATCATATGATGAAGTTAAGGTTCTCAGTCTTGGTCTTGAAGAAATAATTTTTGAAGAGAGTGGTAGAGATTCTGGGGGGGGCAAGGGAGACAGAGACAGAGAGAGAGGAGACAGAGAGAGACACAGACAGATAGACACACAGACAGACAGACAGACAGACAGACAAAGAAAGAGAAAGAAAGAGAAAATGAGAGATGGATGCTAGAGGAAGCACTTATACAAGACACAAATAAATGCCAGAAATCCCTGCCCTCAAGGAGTTTATAGTCTAATACCAGAAGGCAACATAAGGAGGGAGGGGCTACAAGGAGGAGGACTAATGGCAACTGTGGTCTCCTAAGTGGGCTGTGTTGGAGAAAGGCTTCTTTATAAAAATTTGCATCCATGGATTGACTATCAAGACAAATTCAATGAAAGAGGGCAGAACACTGTAGATAGGGTATGAACAAATGCTTTATTTTTAATACTTTGCCATTGTATAATAATTATAAAGGAAATGGGGTAATTTTTTCCACTCATTAAATTGTTGTTTGCAGTATTTAAGAGAAGGAAAAACATATTTCATTTAAACAATGAACTCTGTAGTTCCAAGAGCCCCAAAAACTTGACTTGAAGGAGATGTACAGACTTCATACGTTTGGGTTGACTTCATCTTAAGTTCCCGAGCCATCTGGCAGACAGAAAAGGGCCAGCAGCAACACACAACCAGCCAGTCTTCACACAAAGTGCCCTAGGGCAAAACTCAGGACACTTATGACTTGCATTGACATACATTCACTTCTAAGGCAATGGGGCTCCATTAGGTAGGATGGGGCAAACAGGTGGTACACTGGCAAGATCACAGGGCTTGGAGTCAGGAAGAGTCTTTGTGATTCTTGGCAAGTCACTTAACCCTGTCTGCCTCAGTTTCCTCATCTGTAAAGTGAGCTAGAGAAGGAAATGGCAAACCACTCTACTGCCTTTTCCAAGGAATACCCAAATGGGGCCACTAAGAGTCGGATACAACTGCCTAGAGAAAAGACTGAAAAAGAGTAGGGGAGAAAGAAGAACTACTTTAGAATACATCTCTAATCAAACTGTATTGTATTGGGACTTTAATGTACAGGGCTGTTTTTTAGAAGACATAGGTTTAGAGATAGAAGGAACTTTGCTTTCATTTTACAGATGAGGAAACACTAAAACTGAGATTTTAAATGATTTGCCCAAGGTCACGCAAGTAATAAATGGCAGGATCCCATAGAATAGGGCTGACCCTGTGATTTCATCGGTATAGGAAATTCTTGGTTAAGTAAACTTCCTCTCCCAATTCCGGCCTGAACCTTTTCTGTAATTTAGAATTTTAGAGAATTACCAGAACCCTAGGGTCATTCAGTCAGTCGGTGTCTGAGGAGAGACTTGAACACAAGTCTGTTTGGCTTGAAAGCTAGCTCTTTATCTACTGTGTGTGTGTGCATGCTGACTTCTTTGGATTAGGTATGGAACAATAGGGAAAGGGCTGGATCTGGAGTCAAAGGATTTGTGTTCAAATTCAGATTCCGTCACTAACTACTCATGACTCAATTCACATGATCTTGGGCAAGTCCCTTCATCTCTCTAAATCTTCAGCTTCCCGAACGTAAAATAAGTTGGACCAGATAACTACTTAGGTCCTTTGCAGTTCTAAAGCCATGATCCTAATTTCCATTTCAGGGAATTAGTCTCCTCAAATAGAAGGAATTTTTTAAAAGCACCTTTGACTTCCTTTTCTAAATTTCACTTCACTGTGAAAAAAAGATGCTTACTGACATCTATTTCTTATTTTAAATTGATGAATAAATTACTAGGGCAAGAGGAAATGTCTGCTTCAGACTATTATCCTTGACCACCACTATTCCCCCACCCAAAATTGCGAAGTGACTTTCAGAATCCAGAGAAAAACTCTCATAGAAACTACTAGCAAAAATCAGGATATATATGTTTGATAAATAGTTTAAAAGTTGTTGCAGATTAATCTTTTTCATTTTCATGAATTCAAGTTATCTATTTTTGTAATCATAGCTATTCTCCCACTATTACTCTTCACAGAGGTATATTAAAAACAATGCTTCTGGGGCAGCTGGGTAGCTCAGTGGATTGAGAGCCAGACCTAGAGACAGGAGGTCCAGGAGGTCCTAGGTTCAAATCCGGCCTCAGACACTTCCCAGCTGTGTGACCCTGGGCAAGTCACTTGATCCCCATTGCCCATCCTTACCACTCTTCTACCAAGGAGCCAATACACAGAAGTTAAGGGTTTAAAAAAAAAAAAAAACAATGCTTCTTTAAGACCCAGTCTTCAAGCACACAGCACTTTATATACACTTACCCGTATTTTATGTCTCTCTCTGGTGCCTACTCTTAACGCAAGGGTAGAGTTGGGCAATAATGGCCAACATAAACATTCCCCATAATGCCTTGCGATGTTACACTCAAGACATATGGTACAAAAGAGACCACAGAAACCTGCCAATAACCACAATGAGAAAAACTCATTAATACTAAATTACACAAAAAAAAAAACTTCATAAAAATATGCCCCCAGCACTAAACATAACCTTGATCCTCTACTTTTAACCTTCAAACAAGACCTGAGAACTAAAAACTAAGTTACAAATATAATACATTTTGTAACTATGGATTGAATAAGACAAAGCTTGCCCATCTTGATACCAGCTGACCATAAAATCTTGGGAACTTTGTGATTGAGGACTGCAGGACTTGCAGTTGGTGATGCTGAAACAATTCCCATTATTGGACACCAATCAAGAATAGCAGATGATTCAGTAGGCCTTTAAAAAGGGAATGAATCTGCCCATGACTCTCTCTTCCTTTGACCCATCCAAGTGGTAAATCATTCCTGATGCAGAAATTTTCTCTGCCACTAATCGGCTCTCCTTGGACCCTGGGCCTTCAGATCTCTCTTGTTCACAAGGTCACCTCCAAGCTTGGCCATGGCCATCTCACAATGGATGTTTTCTCATCACTTACTCATTGGCTCTTCTTGCTTACTCAATGACCATTAAGGGGGCACCACAAAGAATCCAAATTATGAACTAGTAGATGGCCAGACAGAATCATGAAGGGTAGCTTTGTACATTCTCTGCTCATTTCCCAGTTATATTTTTTTAAATGACTTTCCAGCTATAACAGAATCTTCACTCAAATTCTTTGGTTAAACATTGTCAAAGGTTAACTCAAAACAATGTGGTTATAGTGAAAAAAGCATTAGTTTGGGTGTCAAATGACACAGGTTCAAGCCCTAGGCTTACTACTCACTAGCTATAAACTGAAACTAGTTATTCAGTGCCCTAGAACCTGATAGGGATAATGCTATTTCCAGCACTTACCTCACAGTGGCTGCTATGAGTATCAATTGAGATGATAAATGTAAAACATCAAATTAAATTCATTATTATTATTATTATTATTTTAACCTGCTATAAAATAAGACATATCAAGGGGGATAATTATTTGCATTAGAATAAGCATTTCTAATATAAATTTTTTTAGTTTTAAAAACAATGGAAACAACAAATTTGGGATAAATTTTTTATAGCAAGTGTCTTTTTTTTTTTTAACCCTTACCTTCCATCTCAGAATCAATACTGAGTATTGGTTCCAAGGCAGAAGAGTGGTAAGGGCTAGGCAATGGGGGTTAAGTGACTTGCCCAGGGTCACACAGCTAGGAAGTGTCCAAGGACAGATTTGAACTCAGGACCTCCTATCTCTGGGCCTGACTCTCAATCCACTGAGCCACACAGCTGCCCCCTATAGCAAGTGTCTCTGACAAAGGCATCATTTCTCAAATATATAAAGAAGTGAATAAAATTTATAAAAATACAAAGCATTCCCCAAATGAAAAATGATCAAAGGATATAAACTGGCATATGTTTCTCAGAGAAAAAATTTCTCAGAGGAAGAAATTAAAAGTATCCATAGGCATATGAAAAAAATACTCCAAATCATTACTGTTTTGAGAATGCAAATTAAAACCACTCTGAAATATCACCTCACACCTATAAGATTGGTTAACATGACCAAAAAGGAAAATGATAAATATTTAAGGGGACATGGAAAAACTGGGATCCTAATACACTTTTGATGAAACTGAACTGATACAACCATTCTAGAGATCAATATGAAAACAGGTTTAAAGGGCCATAAAACTATGCTTAGCCTTTGACCTAGGAATACTACTACTGGGTCTGTATCCCAAGGAGAAGATAAGAGAAAAGGACCTACCTGTACAAAAATATTTTAACAGCTCTTTTTGTGGTGGCAAAGAACTGGAAATTGAAGGGTTGTCAACCCCTTGGGGAATGGATGAACAAGTTGTTGTTGTTGTAGTATATGATTATAATGTAATACTATTGCACCATAAGAAACGACAAACAGGATGAATTCAGAAAAACCTGGAAAGACTTGTATGAACTAATGCAAAGTGAAGTGAGCAGAACCAGGAGAACAATGTATACAGTAACAGAAATATTATATGATGGTCAACTGTGAAGGACTAAACTATTTTCAGCCAAGCAAGTTCCCAAGATATCCACAAGGGACCCATGATGAAAAATGCTATCCATAGTCAAAGGAACTGTTTGAGTCTGAGCACAGATTAAAGCATACATCTTCCACTTTATTTCCTTCATGAGTTTTTTTATTGTATGTGTGATATGTGTCTTCTATCATGGCATGAGCAATACGGAAATATGTATTATATGAAAGCCCTGGTATAACTTCTTTCAGACTATTTGCTGCCTTGGGGAGGGTAGGAAAGAGAGGAAGGGAGAAAATCTTAGTTCTAAAATGTCAGAAAACAATTGTCGAAAACTGTTTTTACATCTAACTAAAAAAAATTAATAAATTTTTTTAAAACCACAGGCTATATAGATGGTTCATCAGATTTGTAGCCATCATTTTCTATGAAATTCCTAGAAGTCCTTTTTTATGTTGATATAAATCCCTGGACTAACCCCAAGTTGACATTATTCTATTTCTCATCTCAAAAAGTTGCTTTCATTTTGACCAGAGCCTGAAAGAATTTGTTATCTGTCTAATTAAATTTGCAAACTATCTGGAACTTGGCTTCCTGAATTTAAGCTAGGTACATTGCTCAGGCCAGTTTTTGCTTAATACTACGTCAACAAATTTGTTTTGCACGTGGCAACAAACCTAGTTAACTAATATAAAGAAACATGGCTCGTACACTGAGAAAAGCTGAAAGTTGGAGCAGGAGACTGAGTCCAGTTAACAATTGTGTGGCCCAAGTCAAGACACTAGTTTGTTCATCTGAAACCTCATCTGCAAAATGAAGTCAGTAATACCCACCAGGCAAGAGGGTTACTTATCTGAGAGGGGAAAAGTCTGTAGTCCTTTAAAGAGCCATGGAAATATGAGTAGCTATGATTTGTATCGCTATTCATATTTGATGCACTAGACACCAAAGCCTACATACACATCATGGCCATTGGGTTTACTAGCCCAGAGGCAGGGAGACTTATGTAACAATCTGTTACTCCCAGGCAACACTTAAATACTTTGGGCTTTTGCTACTCAGATACCAACACATTTCCAAATTCTGCAAATCCATCGGGCTATTTTATAGCAAGACATCATTCTGTCTCTGAGTGCAGCAACTATATCTTCAAAGGACGAGGTTGCTCCTAATGTGCCAATCTTGGTGTATTATGAATTCATATAAAAGCCAAAAAAGAAGATTATTTTTTTAAAAACCACAATAATAAAATAAAGGCAGCAAAATGCCAAAGAGAAAAAGAAACTATCTTTACTTACAATGTGCCATCTACTTAATGTATGGTAAATTGTAACAGTAATTCTCAACATCTGATAGAAAACTACCTAATAATAAGTAGAATCTCTCTGTCTCTGTCTCTGTCTCTGTCTCAATTATATAGGTGACAAATAATGTACTCAGAAAGAAACGGTTTTTAGGTAGACTCTCCCTATTAAACAGCATGGACAGAAATAAAATAAAAAACATACCTATTTTTATACACATGTCATTGAATTATATTTAAATCCTACATGCCACAGGAGATGGCTGAACAAGTGACCCTGCCCTTTTTTCCTACCAGATGATTAGATGTGACATTATAGCCAATTAGTGTGGTGAAAGTTTTTTTGGTAGCTAACACTGAAGACTCAAAATATATACATAAAATAGTTTGATGCTAGGATTGCCTTTTTTCCCCATCATTCTAGCCAAACAAGCCAATCTAGTTTTAAGAATGTATTTCTTGAAATCTCTTCATCCAACCAAACTGCTTTTCTCTTAGTTAATTCTAAAATTTCTCAGATGAGTAAGAAAGATAAGTCTAGCTTCCTGATAATAATTTTAAAGCACTTAACAGTGCCTTGTACACAATAAGCATTATGTAAATGTTTATTCTCTTTCCTTTCCTGAGCACTAGTCAAAAGTCTGATATTGGAACAAAAAGAGATACTCATAGGTTATTCAACAGTTAAGACAGTATACTTAACCATAGCAGAGGAAGAATATTCAATAAGTATATACAATGAGGATACCCATTGATTTAGCTGAACAAAATTTTTCATTATTTTTTTTTAAACCCTTACCTTCTGTCTTAGAATCTATAATGTGTATATTGCCTCCAAGGCAGAAGAGTGGTAAGGGCTAGGCAATGGGGGTTAAGTGACTTGCCCAGGGTCATACAGCTAGGAAGTATCTGAGGCCAAATTTGAACCCAAGACCTCCTGTCTCCAGACCTGGCTCTCAATCCACTGAGCCACCCAGCTGCCCCCAGGACACAATTTCCTGATGTTGTTCATGGTGCCAATCCATGGAAGCTTTTAGAAAGGGAGTTGTCATTCATAGAATTTTGTACTTAAGGTACCAGAAAGTCATTTCAACAACCTGAATTAGTCCTTTTAGCCAATCAAGTTTCAAGGAGAGTTTTAATGCCTCTTAAGGAAAAGAACTAGTCTAACTTGCATGGGGGGCAAGGCCACAGGAAAGCTAAAAGCCTGAATGGCTAGGCCCTAGGAAATGTAACAAGCATGGGTAGTAGCCAGCTCTTTTGGCATTCTTTAGTCAGCCCCACCATATTTCCTGAGTAAATGCAAATGGCTCGGGAGTCTATAGAAGACTCTCTTGTCCCTCCATCTTCCCCTTCATCCCAAAGCACTAGAAAAATAGAACAAGAATAATCAGTTTCCATATTTGTTCTAATGTTATGCAGTGGAAAGGATAATTGCTCCTATTTCACTCTTCTTATTGACCTATGGACTTCCCTGGACTGGTGAAGAGCCAGTCCCAAGATGGCTGTGTGAATGAGAGGAAGACCACTGAGCTCTGATATACTTGTGTACTCCAGTAAAACCCTGAAACATGTACTGGACCTATAACAATGATCAAGAAATCCAGTAAGAGGTGACTTCTTCAACCACAGGATTGCACAAAAAGTCAGCCAGAAGCCCACAGAAAAAGAAAAGGGCCAATGTCAGTCCCAGCACAAGGTAGCCTCCCAGCAGGACCAGAGGCCACGTAGCCTTCAAGGTTCAATGTCCAGAGGCAGCAACAGCAGAAAGGACTCCCCTGGGATAGCCTCAGCATGGTCAGGACCCCAGGGCAGAGACCTTTTGGAAGCCCTTGGGGAGCAGAGTGCAGTGGTCACGTCCCTAGGGGCTTCATTGCCCACAATCCCTGAGGTGTAGAGCACCACTCACTGGGATTTATTCTCTGAAATACATTTCACAGGAGACTATATGCCTAGATGAAGAATGTGGTTGAAGTGAAGTACTCTAAGGCAGAGGGTTTAAAAAGTAGGGGCAGCTAGGTGGCTCAGTAAATTGAAATCCAGGCCTAAAGACAGGAGGTCCCGAGTTCAAATATTTTTTTTTAAACCCTTACCTTCCTTCCATCTTGGAGTCAACACTGTGTATTGGTTCTAAGGCAGAAGAGTGGTAAGGGTAGGCAATGGGGGTCAAGTGACTTGCCCAGGGTCACATAGCTAGGAAGTGTCTGAGGCCAGACTTGAACCTAGGACCTCCCATCTCTAGGCCTGGCTCTCAATTCACTGAGCCACCCAGCTGCCACCCCACCCCACCCCACCCCGCCCCTGAGTTCAAATTTAACCTCAGATACTTTCTAGCTATGTGACCCTGGGCAAGTCATTTAATCCCCATTTCCTATCCCTAACCACTCTTCTGACTTAGAATCAATATTGATTCTAAGATAGAAGGTAAGGGATTAAAAAAAAAAAAAAAGTGGACAACAGAAATTGGAAAGAGAAAGAGAAGACAAGTGGAGTAGTTGTTGGTTACTATGATATGGTAGAAACAAAGCTGCAACTATGATTAGAGGAAAACTATTTCATATGGCCATAGTAACTCCAAACCTAAGGGTTGTGGCCCAACAGAATGGTTGATTATACACTTTTTTTGGATACCATTAACCCAAAACCTCCAAAAAATAGGAACTATGTGCCAGACCTAGAGCAATTACAAGACAAAAAAAGGGAACCCTAACAAAGTAAAACCTTTATGCATTAACACTATAGAAAACAAGTCCTTAAGGCACTAATTCCCAAACCATTCTCCCCACGTTTTCATATTCCCAGTAAGGATCTACATATGTGTAGGATCTACCTATTTGGGGGATTCTCTTCTACTTCAGAGATTTTGCCAGTTTACCCTAACCCCAGTCATCTCATTCCACAACAACACTGATTCTGCTCAGCCACATAAAGAAAGGCAATGAGGTTGAAAACAGGTTTCCTTCTCCCTGGGGAACAGCCCTCAGTTAAGAGTCCCCAAAGCTTCAGTCTCCCAAAAACATTCTCCCCACTCTGCAAAAAAACAAAAGGTCCTGAATCAGTGCAGCTAAAGAAAGGAGAGGTAAGAAAATGGAATGAGGGGTCAAGAACGTATTGTTGTAGTGAGTTTGAAGCAAAGGAGACTGAAACCCAGGGGAGTCAGTTCTAATGTCCCAGAGTCTACTCTGGGGAAAGACTGAGGATGGTGAACCTTAAGTCTGCAAGCAGCCTTTCAGCCCCAGTATGAAGAGTATCAGCAAAGAAAGAGGAGTCAGAAATTAACAAAGGGGAAAAAAAAAGGGGGGGGGGGGAAGAGGACTGAAGTACCAAAGATTTGGAAACTAAAAATCCATAGCACAAGCAGATGAATCAATCCAGAGGATTCTAAAAGTAGAAGAAATGATGAATACCAAATCATCAAAGAGATTAGCATACTTTAACAAATATTACAAGACAAAGGAAGTGAACCAATATATGATGAAATACTGACTCTTGTAGACTCCCAAAAAATTTCTTGTTCTTGGAAGAATAAGAAATTCCAGAATGGTTCAAAAGAGAAATGAAGTTGTTAAGAAATTGTAAATAAATATAGGTCAAAATTTAGAGCTCACTATAGAAATGAAAAACTCAAACTAGATTAGAAAAAAAAAACCAAATCCACAAGAGACAGTTTTTCTAATGAAACAAAAGAGAAATGAATAGATTTGGGCTACAAAAATACTAAAATGGAAGGAAATCTGACAGAGGGAACAAATCAGGTCAGTTATCCTCATCTCACTCAACTCAAGACCTTGTTCCTCTCCTCTATTCTGCCTTGTGAGGGAGAACTAGATATTCTGGAATATTTTAAAAGTAGAAAAGAAACATACAAATTTTTTTGTCGCTGCAAACATTGAAGAGGCTGGTACTCCAATCTCCTGGAGCCTGCACAATGGTTGTGATGGTGGTCCTGTCACAAGCACCCCAGCTAGGCTGAGTCGTCACAGGTTGTGTTGGTATGTGGCTCCTATAAAGTCAAAGGTGGTGATGAAATAAAACAAAAAGAATAAGAACATCCCATGTTTCTAAAGACCCATCTTAAGGGTTCCAAAATACTTTTTCTTACCACAATCTTAAGTGGTATAGTGCAAGCATTTTTATCCCCATTCTACTGAAGAATCTGAGGTTTAGAGGGGTAAGTAGCTTACCATGGTTGCCTCACTAAGTTTGGGAGCCAATATTTGAAACTATGTCTACAAGACCAGTGCTCCTACCAAATTACAATACTATCTCCTAAAGGAAGAATGCTGGATTGTGGGGAATGTAGCCAAACTAAATATATTGCTAAGGGGTAGAGGCAGAGGAGGATATAGTAGCAAACATGACTATGATTCAATTGTTTAGCTTCTTACCATTCCTGATACCAAGTATTTCCTGCCTTTCTTGAGGGTTTACCTGACCCTCATTTTCTCATCAAAGTCAGATCCTCTAGTGCTAAATGAAGGGAAAGTGGTGACCAAAAAGTCACTAGTGTCTTCCCATGCCAGCCCAAGCTATTTACCTCCTAAATCTGAATGCTGGAATTTTGAGCTTCTATCACTTCACTTAAAGGCTTCCAATTACTTCTGATTTTACTGAGTTTTTTGAGGGCTGAAACCTGGATTGGATTTCCCCTGAGAGAAACAGTTTGCTGTTTTCAGCCATGAAATAATTTTTTTTCTTCTTTCTCAGTATTATGTGAATAATACATGTTATTCCTGCTAGCAAGCCTGCCCTCAATCTTTATCAAGTCAAAAGTCTAAGCAGGTAGCTTATCTCTTGACAAAAATACTAGATAATTGTGTCTAATTCCTAAGTCTAAGAAGATGCTTCTCATTGAATTTACTGGGTCTTCAATGATTTTTATTAAGATAGTTATTCATACACCTTGGCTATAATATTTGAGTCCTAAATTATTATTTCACCTGCCTTGAAAGTGAAATGAAAAATTATTTAAGAGATAGAAAGGTTGCTGCTGCTGCTATTCAGAGCTGGTATTCAGCAATAGCTTCTAATGTGATTTTTGAGTTGGTAAATTATCTTAGTGAAAATTACCTGGTACTGGAGGCCATGAACAAGTTTAGCTGTGGTAGAAAAGGTGGACAATGATAGAACCTTGCTAAATCATGGTAGCTAATCTCTCTTCATTCAACCACAGCATATTTTTCACTTAAATGACTCACATACAGCTGAAAAAACCTGGAAGTAAACCTACACAAATGTAGGATAAGTATTTTTCTGAGAGAAATAGGGGTCAATATTTAGTCAGCTTCTAGATGTCACCCCAGCACTCATTTTTCTGTAGGATTTTCAGAGGGGCAAGTCTCTCATCTAGAGTAGTTGTAAACTAGATTTGATGTTCATGGTCAATGAAGGTGTTGGAAGGTGCTTAAAATAACTTTGCCCAGTTGAATATATAAAAGTGCTCCACCCTTCCTCTCTCTTTCTGCACCAACTTGATATCCCTGATGATGGGGACTTGGGATTAGGATGCAACATCCCAGTGCTGTAGCCATCTAATCACAATTTGATTTGCTAAAAGCTCCTAGCATCAGCTCACACCTCATTGATTTAGATTCTTTAGCTGAAGCCAGAACATTTAGGTTATTTCAAAAGGGAGGACATTCCATCATGTGCCAATTCAGCTGGGTAGGGCTCAAAATTCAAAGTTTGGATGAAAAAGATACTTGTCTCCTTCCACTCAGTCCATCATTCTTTTTCACTAGCCAGTTAGGCCTAAAGGGACCAATCAACTGTTCTGGCTTCAAGCACCCTTAAGAAAGCAATTTCATTCAAAGCCCAAGTCTTTCATATAATACACTGAAATCTGTCTCTTTTCCCCAAACACTTATGAGAAATTATTGATTTTTTATTCCAAATGGAGAGCAAGAATTGATAAAGGCAACTCACCCTACTACTTGCCTTGGGTCAGAAATACATGAACTTTGATCTTCTGATCTTAGGAGTGAAAGCATTGGTGGTGTCTAAATGGCAGTTAAAGAAGCATCCGTCGTAGTGTTAGAGAAATGAAACTACCAAAAAAATTCATAAAGGAGGGCAGGAAGAGTTGAGGGGGAAGGGTTCACTTAGACCTCTAATATGAAACTAGCTGATTCTAAACTTTGTTCTTTTTAAGAACATTTCAACATTCTGGAAAATGAGGTCATAACAGTATAGTGGTAGACACATCAACTCTTATTTCTTTAAAGAACAGGGACAATCCTACTATGAACATGGAGGCTAATCCACTATAGTGGATAGTATAGTGTAAGAAGGTATCATTTCAACAGCAAGTCTCAGTCTGAAGTAAATGTTATTCGATATCGATTGTTCTTTTTATTCCATGGTGTACACTTTGGGATATGGAGTCCTAAATTTCTACCCAAGTCTTGTATCCTAAGTTCCTTACTTCATTATTTTCCTAAGAACCAATTTTTCACACAGTGTAAGTCAAGATTTTATTAATAATCATGGTTGGATATAAAAACCAAAAAAGAAATTATAGTCAATTTTCAGTAAACTGAGTCACAGAAAAGTAAACAAGAATATAGTGTTTATTTCATAATGACCCACCACCTCCTAAAATAAGCCTACTGTGATAAGAGCTACATTTGTTATACACCTATAAAATTAAAATCTATCTGAAACTAAAAAAAAAAAAAATTGTGTGTGTGTGTGTATGTATGTGTGTGGATAAGTTCTTCTATGAAGATATCTCAAATATAAACAAAATAAGGTTCATCCTAGTCTTGCCCTTGGAATACAAGTACAGTAAGTACTACAAAATATTTGTTACACTCCAGCCACACTGTCAATTCTTTCAATTCAGGTATTTATCAGTTGTTGGGGTTTTTTTTGGTTGTTTGTTTATTTTTTTTTTTTACATTTTTTTTTAAACCCTTGTACTTCGGTGTATTGTCTCATAGGTGGAAGATTGGTAAGGGTGGGCAATGGGGGTCGAGTGACTTGCCCAGGGTCACACTGCTGGGAAGTGGCTGAGGCCGGGTTTGAACCTAGGACCTCCTGTCTCTAGGCCTGACTCTCACTCCACTGAGCTACCCAGCTGCCCGGTTGTTTGTTTTTAATTATCAAATGATTCACATAATTCTAAGAACCAGTGAGCACCTGATAAATACTTATTGATTGATACATAAAGCTAATCATTATTATGTATTCAACACTATTGTAGGATGGCAAGAGCTAACATAATTCTCTGGTCACTTAAAAATTCAAAATAGGGAACCATGTCCAAAACCATAAGATGTTTGATATTTAAAAGAGCCGTCAACAGTGAGACCTTCCCTAACATGAACTTGCCAAGCAAATTCAAAAACTTGATCCACTTGAATCGACCACTCAAGACTCCCATCCCTTCCCCTTCCTGATAAAGGCCACATTTTTTTCTGCCAGCATCATATCCAGTCTCCTGTCTGCTCATCAGAGTGACTTTGAGGTGTGGCCACTGAGATTCCACTCCACACAAACTGATCCACATTGAGAAGACATGAAGTGAATAGGAGTCATAGCTTGGTGACTCAATGGATAGAGAACTAGGCCTATAAATAGGAGGTCCTGGCTTCAGATACTTCCTAGCTGTACAATCTTGGGAAAATTACCTGACCCCAAGTGCCTAGCCCTTGCTGCTCCTCTGCTTTGAAACTGATGTTGATGTTGATTCTAGAATAGCAGGTAAGAGTTACACACACACACACACACACACAAAGACAAGGAAATGAAATGGGAAAGCAGTTACTAGAAAAAGAACTACAGTCTGTGCTCTCAAGAAGTTTATATCCTATTTGGAGGAGAGAACACAGAGAGATAAGAATACATCTGTAAGGCTGATGGAAAGATTTTTGGGTAGACCAGCAGGGCAGATGGGATGGTGCTATTCAGTGCTCTATGACTGCATTTTCAAATGTTGCTCTATCTCCCAATAATACTTATCACTGATCTCTATAAATAGCCATGCACATTTATAAGCTTTAGATGGTGCCAGAGCTCTAATTCTAAATAAACTACCCCGTCTTCCCTCTTTCTGCCATCACTCCTATTTGTGCCATATACATATTTCCTAGCTGGCCATATATTTTTCTGGTTACTCTAACTTTGTCTTCTCTAAAAGTACTGTTTTTATGTCATATGTGTTGACACTTGAATAGATATGATTTTGATTGCCTGTTGTTTTAGGTGTGCATGTTTTACACCCCCAAGATGGTAAACTTCCTAAAAGCAAAGCCTATACCTTGTGTTTTTGTATTGCTGGAGTGCCCAGGACATAGTTGTTGGCATTTAATAAATATGTGGTGAGGAGACTCATCAACTGGGAAAATGGTTGAACAAATACAGTATATAAACATAACAAAATATTATTGTACCACAAGAAAAGATGGAAGTAATAAATTCAGAAAAACTTGGGAAAATGAATTTGAAGGAAAATAATCAGAACTGGAAGAATAAGGCACAGTGACCATGATGTCTAAAGGAAAACAACGTAGAAAGGCATCAGAACTCTGATTAATATGACGACCAATCTAGACTAGGAGACTGACAGCAAGGCACACCTCTCTGCTTGTGGCTAGGAGACATGGAATGAGGCTGATGCTGTCCAACATGGCCAATGTGTTGGTTTATTTGCCTTAGCTATATATTACTGTTATGAGCTATACTACTGTTAAGAGAGTAAGGGATAGGGGGAAAGAGTATTCATTACTGGAAAGTGACAATGAGTTTATTTTTAAAATAATTTAAAATAACTTAAAATAAGTACCTAGCAAAATAAATGTAAGATATTAGGTCTATTCACATAAAGTACTACTTTAAGGCAATGTAGTGGGGAAAAACGCTAATTTGGAATCAGGGAGAACTTGACTTTAATCCTACTACCTTTGTGAATACAAAATGAGATGTTTGTGAAACACTCAGCATAGTGCCTGGCACATAGTGGGTGCTATATAAAATTATTATTATTATTATTACTATCATTACTATTATTATTATTATTCCCTACTAGCTATATGAAAAGGTCCCCTAACCTCTATGAAGCTCCATCTTCTCATCTGTAAAATGAGGATCAAAATATTTTACGAAGTTGTTCTAAGGCTCAATGAGGTGATTACATGTATTATATGTTATATATATTATAAATGTATATGCTTGACAGACTTTAAAATACTAAGTATATGTCAATTATTATTACTAAGTGCATAGCAAAGGCAATATAGGTAGAGGAACATAGATTGAACCTGGCAAAGGGAAGTAATATAAATAAGCAAAAAAATGAACAAATTCAAAACAAGACATCACAGCACCTAGCTGCTGATTATACTTCTTGTGCTACTTGGATGTTGTTAAAATTAGGGACTATTTACAGTAGTTGAATGAGAGGCATGAACTATATAATTTCTCTCTAAAGATCTCTTCCAGTCTTAAAATTTTAGGATCAAGCAATCAAGTTGGCACAGTGAACTGGAGTTATAAACTGAGAAACAGGCAGTTATTCAAAGAAAGGATATGTGGCTCCATAGTAAAGAAAGCGTCTGGGAGTGGGGAGGGGGAAGCCAGCAAAGAGTAATGGGACTGGAGATATCCCCACGTTTTACTTTCTTTAACTGTCATTAGAACACCTATATCAAAAGTTGGAAGAAACAAAAGCATTCCAACCTAACATCATACTTCCCTTTGGAACTGAAGTATAGGTAATATGAAGTCTTCTACCAAGGATAATGTTGAGTCCACGTAGTACAATCAACATCTATCTTTATTTAAGCATCATTTAATGAAAGATAAATATGGTTTTAAAAATTTTCTGATATGTTAAAAACAGTAAATTTAGTGCCAGTCCAATCTTAGATGAACTATATTGCTCGAAATATGGTACTAATCTGAAAAAAAAAAAAAAAAAGTACAACTGATAAATCTAGATAGGTACTCTGGAACCGGAAAATTTTCCCTCTGAAATTTCAAAAAATCACTGTCACCAAATTTCTGATCTTTGTTAAAATTATAAAAATATGTGGACAGAACAGAAGAGTAGTCTGATTTCAGTTGTCTGGCATTCCGCAAAGTTCTTTCTATCTAACATCTACAAAATCACACTCCACTTTAGATTTTTATATTTGTTCTTTATGCCATCACAAGATTTTCTCCTTTCAAACAGAAGCTTATAATAAAAACATCAAACAGTCTCTTTTTTTTTTTTTTTTAAAGAAGCATTTGAAAATATGCAGGCTAAAGCTGCCAAAACTTTTGCCTCTGATTCTGGGCTTACATTTTTCTTATTCCAAAAATTTATACATTTTTAATAGCTATTAGATATTTTCTAGACCTTTATAAAGAGTACAAAGTACCACCTCATAAAAATATCATATTGATGGCTCAGTATGAATAATGAAAAGAGAGGAAGCTTCTGAGACATTCAATATTAGTTCTCAACTTAGATCCAAAATAGGAGGAAAAAAAGTTTTATTATATCCAGGTATCAAAGATAACTTAGTGCAAGATTACATGCAAAATTTGATAGTTAGAAATGACAGTTTTTGGGGTCTATACTGAGGTTCTCAAGGCCAATTTGTATACACAATCATGCCCCTGAAGTCAGGGTAGACAATAGCCAAATCTGTCTGCAGTTTAATGAACTAGATAGACAATGGAATCACCAATATCTGCCCTTAATCCATTTTCCGTGAGGTGAATTTTCTTGTTCATGAGGTCCACATGAAATATAGCGTGCTCAGAAATGAGGGTCTTCTCCATGTGTTCTTTTCCCAAGACAGGAACACGACGAGGTCCCAACACAGGATCATCAAATCTCATCAGTTTTACCTTGGAAAGGTCTATAGTGGAAGAGATTACAATTATGAGTATGACACTAACTGAGCCTATGATGGAGCCTATTCTTAAGAGACATTTGTTGTTAATGCCTATCTAACCCCCCCCCAAAAAAGTTAGATTATTAAAATAATCCTAATCTCAGAAAACGAGAATCTAACAGTCATATGGTAATATGACTATCAGCTATCATCAGATAAAAGCTGACCAGTGGATCTATGTAACAGTGACATCTCCTGGAACAACAACAATAGAGACAAGGAGAAAAAGGTCTATGGAAACTTTAGAGCCACATCCAATTTAGCCTTCAAATCACTTTCACATATTTTAATTAACCATTTTTTAGTATTGTCAAACATCTCCCTTTTTTTTTTTGCTTCCCCAAAAGTAGCAATGGCCTAGGAGAGCTATAGAACTACTCTCACTGCACCTTTTTGGGATGAAAGTATTACTACTGAGAGGAATAGCAATATCACTCTTGTTTCGTTCAAAAGATGAAAGTGTTTGTGTTAACAAGCTGATGAATGACAAGAAAAGGAGGAGGAGGTACAGGAAAAGGGAGCAGCTTTTACCATTTTAAGCCTTTGGATGAGCTCCAGTGCTCTCTGCTTGAGCATTTCTTGATTTACTCTTTTTCAACCTGATAAGATGAATCCTGGCAAGCAAAGCACTTGTCCTTTGAATAAATTCATATTCCATCAGCCCTGCCAACAACTCAGCCCAAATGTAACTCACTTATTATTCCAGCAATGCTGAGGCTTCCCAACACAAAACTGGTTCATTTTATATGATTTAGGAGCCCATAATATGTGGCTATGAATGCTAAGACTTGGGTTTCCAATCTCAGTCTACATGCCACCCTACAAAAGTCTGACAGTCTCCAAAGAGTCCAGATGCTTTCTGAATTGCCACCAACCCATTTTATATCATCTCCCTGGGAAGCCTATGTGATATTCTTCCACATGCTACCTTGACAGTATCAAGCTTAGTTTAAGGGGCCTGACAGATAAAAGCAATCATGTATACAACTTCAGGCAATGCCAGGAGTATAAGCCTACCAGGCACAAAGTTTATAGTTCAGGAAGCAAGGGACGAAGAATGTAGACCTTGGGATTTATAGGGCAATAATTAACAACCAGAGGTATCCAAGGCAAAGCCCAACTGAAAGAAAATTAAGATCCTCTGGAGAAATCACAGAATCAATTCATCTATAGAATATAGACTCAACAAACTAAAATGGACAATATGAAGCAGAAACAACCTTCATGTATAACCAGGATTTTATTTGGAAATGGGGAAAATTGAGTTTGAACAGCCATCATTGAACTTACAGATCTGAAGATAACACGAAGATATTTTATGATGAAAGTATTGGTAAGTCACAACAAGAGATATTTATATACATGACCTTTCACCTCAGATCTTCCTGTACAACAAGACAATTTCACTACACCAAGGAATTCTAAAGTAAACTACTCCCAGGCAGCCTCCATACTGAATCAGGTTTCTAAGGAACAAAACACATTTGCCCTGAAGTTTGGCTCTGTCTTTCATAACTACCAACAATTTTTGTTGCTTTTTGAGATACTTCTACTTATATCAGATTTCTCTTATCACTGAGGAAACTGAAATTTAAGCCTGCAACTCTACAACAATTAAGGCATTTGAAGAGGAAAAAAAAAAAGGATGAAGTGACTTAAAGTACTGGAAGATAGCAAATACAATACAGAGCTTTTCACCTGTAAGTTACTATTTTTTCCTATATCTTATGTGGAGAGGCCATTTTCACTGAATGGCCTTTGTAAAATGAAATGACAGCTTTAGTCCAGTTTCTCTTAAGACTTGAATTATAATCATCCTCAATACAATTGGCACTAATTGGCATATTTGCAGACTATTATAAAAGAGAGACTAAAAATTGTGCTATCAAGTTTCAACCCCTTTCATATTTCCTAGAGGCAATCATCCTCAAAAATCAAAGCATTCTAATAGCCTGCTATAAAGGTCTCAAGAGCTGATATCTTCTGTGGATAGAGGGTATCAATCTAACATTTCTGTCTACTATTTTATATCCTAAATTTTATAATCATTAAACAGAAATTAGAATGCTTTGTGGAAAGGTTGCCATGGAAAATGGACCTACCTCCTTTTTTTTTTTCCAGAGATGGGGACTATGGGTGTGAAACATTACTTAAACTATCATACAGTTGATGTATTGGTTAGTTTTGCTGAACTTTTCCCTCCTTTTTACTTTTTGTTATAAAGGAGGGCTCTCAATATGGAAAGTAAAAAGACCACATTTGGAAATGCAAGTGATATAAAAACCAAAGAAATAAAAAAAATGTGAAAAGAAAAAAGAAAATGTTATCCATAACTAGTTAGACATGGAAGACAAACTTTTCCAGCAGCTTGGGAAAGGGAATTACCAGAAGGAAATGCAATTCTGGAGTATCCTGTCAAGTTGGTCTCTAAGCACTTTGATGGAGATGATGGCATTACATATTTTAAATTTGGGATTTTTTTTTTTGACCAGTCTTGTGATTTCATTGGTCTATGGGCCTCTTAGGGCAGAAACTCCCAACATCAATAAAGAGAATCAGTTCATCCTTAATCTTAGTCTCAGTTGTCTGAGGCATTGAGAGTTCAGTAGTTTGTCCACAGTCAATCACACAGCTAGTAATACAAAAGCAGCAAGAATGAACTGATACTTTCCTGATTCAAAGGTCTGCCTTCTACCTACTACATCTCTTTAATGTTGTGTAATATTTAATTTAATTTAATTTAAAAACCATTACAAAACAGGAATATATTGCTACTAGTTTTTATAAGTAATAAGGCTATAACAATGTCACAGAATCTTAGAGCTGGTCTAACTGTCTCATTTCATAAGGAAACTGAGACTCAAAAGGTAGAAGAAATCATTCAATACTACATATATACACAGTGACAGAACCCCAGATTGAATTCAGTTCTCTTAACTCCCAGTGTAAGTCATTTTCTTATAATACTGTTCTATCTCCCTAAATCAATCAGCTGTTTCTTTCCCTAATGCTTTCCGGGACCTGGTAAAATCTGTATTTACTGCTAAAATAAATGCCAACTCTATTTTGAAGCAGTGGCTCACCTTTGATTCCTCTGTCCATCTTCATTAAGCGTCTGATTAATGAATCTCTGTTGTCACCTTGTCTGACTTCAATTTTAGTTGAGAAATGACCATTGGAAGGCTGGGGATTTACCAAAAATACTGATACACCAGGCTATTTAAAAAAAGAGAGAGAGAATCAACTAAAAAGCTAGTGGAAATAATCAACAACTTTAGCAAAGTTGCAGGATATAAAATAAACTTACATAAGTCATCAGCATTTCTATATATATTTCCAACACAACTCAGCAGCAAGAATTAGAAAGAGAAATTCCATTTAAAATCACCCAACACAATATAAAATATTTAGGAATCTATCTGCCAAGACAAACACAGGAATTATATGAACACAACTATAAAACACTTTCCACACAATTAAAACAAGATCTAAATATTTGGAAAAACATTAATTGCTCATGAGTAGGATGAGCTAACATAATAAAAATGACAATCCTACCCCATATTTACTTATTCAGTGCCATACCTATCAAACTACCAAGAAATTTTTTAATAAATTAGAAAAAATTATAACAAAGTTCATTTGGAAGAACAAAAGATCAAAAATATCAAGGGAAATAATGAAAAAAAAATGTGAAGGATGGGGTCCTGGCAGTATCAGATCTTAAACTGTACTATAAAGCAGCAGTCATCAAAACAATTTGGTACTGGGTTAAGAGACAAAAGGGAGGATCAATGGAATAGACTTGGGGTAAATGACCTCAGCAATATAGTGTATGTATGATTAAACCCAAAGAGTCTAGCTTTTGGGACAAAAATCCATTATTTAACAAAAACTGCTGGGAAAATTGGAAAACGGTTATGGGAAAGATTAGGTTTAGCTCAACATCTCACACCCTACACCAAGATAAATTCAGAATGGGTAAATAACTTAAATATAAAGAAGGAAACTATAAGTAAATTAGGTGAACAATGAATAGTATACCTGTCAAATCTATGAGAAAGGAAAGAATTTAACACCAAGCAAGAGATAGAGAATATCACAAAATGTAAAATGAATAATTTTGATTACATTAAATTAAAATGGTTTTGTATAAGCAAAACCAATGCAACCAAAATTAGAAGGGAAGCAACAAATTGGGGAAAAAATCTTTAGATCAAAAACCTCTGACAAAGGTCTAATTACTCAAATTTACAAGAACTAAATCAATTGTACAAAAAAAAAAAATCAAGCCATTCCCCAACTGATAAATGGGCAACGGACATAAATAGGCAATTTTCAAATAAAGAAATCAAAACTATCAATAAGCACATGAAAATGTGCTCCAATCTTTCATAATTAGAGAAATGCAAATCAAAACAACTCTGAGGTACCACTTCACACCTAGCAGGCTGGCTAATATGACAGCAAAGGAAGTAATAAATGTTGGAGGGATTGTGGCAAAATTGGGACACTAATGCATTGCTGGTGGAATTGTGAATTGATCCAACCATTCTGGAAGACAATTTGGAATTATGCCCAAAGGGCTTTAAAAGACTGCCTGTCCTTTGATCCAGCCATATCACTGCTGGGTTTGTACCCCAAAGAAATAATAAGGAAAAAGACTTGTACAAAAATATTTATAACCACGCTCTTTGTGGTGGCAAAAAAAATTGGAAAATGAGAGTTTGCCCTTCGATTGGGGAATGGCTGAACAAATTGTGGTATCTGTTGGTGATGGAATACTATTGTGCTAAAAGGAATAATGAACTGGAGGAATTCCATGTGAACTGGAACAACCTCCAGGAATTGATGCACAGCAAAAGGAGCAGATCCAGGACAATTCTGAGTGACTTATGAGAAAGAACACTATCTACATCCAGAGAAAGAACTGTGAGAGTAGAAACACAGAAGAAAAACATTTGCTTGTTCATATGATTCACTGGGGATATGATTGGGGATGTAGACTCTAAATGATCACTCTAATGCAAACATTAATAATAAGGAAATAGGTCCTCATCAATGATACACGTAAAACCCACTGGAACTGCTCATAGGCTACAAGAGAGAGGAGGGAGGAGGGAAGGGAAAGAACATGAACCATGTAACCATGGAAAAATATTCTTAATTAACTAATTAGAATTTTTTAAAAAAAAAAAAGAGGAAGAGGAAAATAAATGTCATAAAAAAGCAAAATTTTCAAGTTACAAAGGTAAAAGAACCCTATTGATCTATTGCACTCCAAGTCAGAACTACTTAAAACTATCACTTGCTGAAGGTCAAGTTTTTAATGTACTGAAAATGAAAGAAATTAACTATACTCTTTACATTAATTCAACAAAATTCCAAAGTATAATTGAACATCAGACCTATTAGAGACACTGAAAGGAGGTAAGTTGTAGGAGCTAAGATTTATCCAAGACAGGAATGGCCTTAAAGAATGGAGTCACCCAAAGATAGGAGGTCTTGGGTTCAAATCTGGCCTAAGACACTTACTAGCTGTGTGACCCTGGGCAAGTCACTTGACCCCCATTGCCTAGCCCTTACCACTCTTCAGCCTTAGAACCAATACCCAGTATGGATTCTAAGATGGAAGGTAAGGATTTTTTAAAAAAAGTATGGAGTCACTTCAATCTTATAAGACAGAGAAATACAGAGTGGTTTAATTTGGAAATTGCAAAAGAAGTTTTGGTAGATGAGTGAAATGGAATATCATTGTATATACCATAAGAAATGACAAATATAAAATTTACAAAACAGCATGGGAAGACTTCTATAAACTGATATGAACCAAATGAAGAAAGCAGAATCAGGAAAACAACATATACAATGAGTACCACAAGGTAAATGAAAGTTAAAAAAAATAAACAAAAAAATAAAATTAAAAACTGAATGCTAAGAAATTATAATGACCTAAAAGTTTAGCTTGAAAGACGAGAGATGAAAGGCACCTTCTCTACTTGTTTGCAGAGATGAGAGACCATGAGTTTAGAACACTTCATATAATGTCAGATATTTCTGATGTGTTGGTTCCCTGCGTAGAACTGCTTTTTCTTCTTTCTTCTTTGTTATAATGACTGGCTTTCTAGTATGGTGACAGGGAAGGATGGAATAAAAAACAAATGATCCCAATAATTTATTTTTAAAAAATAAAATACAGGGTGATTCATTTTAGAGTAATTCATGCAATTAACATGTTGATCAAGCTTGGCCCCAATGGTGAGGTATAAGAAGACATCTCCTACCATCACTTGGCAGAAGTAGGAAAGCAGGGGTATATAGAATTCTCTGCATATAATATCAGATTTGTTTAAAATATGTTTTTTAGTTTAGCAGAATTTTTTCTTCTTCCTTTCTTCAACCTTTATTATAAGGAATGGCTCTCTGGGAGAGAGAGAATAAGGAGCAGACATAGCAGAAAATAAAGGTAATATAAAACTAAAAGATACTAACGAATTAAAATTTTAATACAAGAAATTCAATTAATTTAATAATATGTTGAAATAATAAACATAGTCAATTATTGTAAATGGTCTAGTAATGACCTATCCTAAATGATGCGTCTTTTAAAAACATCGCATTAGCAGTATTAGATCTTAAACTATACTACAAAGCAATAAACAACAAAATATTTGGTGATGGTTAAAAAATAGAGAGATCAATCTGTGATTAGGATACAAAAAACAGAACCAAATCAATCTGGAAGCCTAGTGTTTGATAAATTGAAAGACTGTAGCTACTGGGGTAAGGATTTACTAATCAACAAAAACTGCTGGGGAAAGTAGAAAGAGATATGGCAGAAAATAAGATTAAGAACAATACTTAACACCAATCACATACCAAGATAAGCCCCTAATGCATACATGACAGATATAAAAGGGCACATAAGAAACAAGTTAGGGGAACAAGGAAGAAATAGCCTTTTCAATCTATGGATAGAGGATCAGTTCATCACCAAACAAGAGATTGAATGGACAATTTTAATTACATATAAAGTTTTTGTACAAACAACATAATGCAACTAAAATTAGAAGGGAGAGAGTTAAATGGAAAAAATACTTGCAAGTTTTTCTCTGATAATTTCACATTTCTGATACAAATAGAGAAGTGATTCAAATCTGTAGCAAAGTCATTCCCCAAATGATAGATGGTCAAAGGATAACATATTTTCCCAATTGCATATAAAAACAATTTAACATTTGTTTTTTATAATTTTGAGTTACAAATTCTCTTACTCCTTTTTTTCCCTCCCCTTTCCCTGAAATGGCAAGCAATTTGATATAGATTATACATGAGCAATCATGCAAAACATTTTTCCACACTAGTAATGCTGTAAAAACAAAAACAGACCAAAAAAAAAACTTCACAAAAAAAAATAAAATGAAAGAGTATGCTTCAGTCCACATTCAGACTACATCTACATGCAGACTCCATTAGTTCTCTCTGAAGACTGAAAGTATTTTTCATAATGATTCTTTTGGAACTGTCTTAAGACCATGGTTTTGTTGAGAATAGCTAATTCATTGACATTGATCATGGTATAGCTAATACTGTATACAATTTTCTCCTGGTTCTGTTCACTTCACTTTTCAAAATCAGTTCATGTAAGTCTGTCTAGATTTTTCTAAGAAGCATCCTGTTCATCATTTTTTTTTAAAAGATTTTTTTTTAATTTTAAACCCTTAACTTCTGTGTATTGATTTATAGGTGGAAGAGTGGTAAGGGTAGGCAATGGGGGTCAAGTGACTTGCCCAGGGTCCTGTTCATCATTTCTTATAGCACAATAGTTTCCTATTACAATCATATACTAAAGCTCATTCAGCCATTCCCCAATTGATGGGCATTTCCTCAAATTTCTAATTCTTTGCTACCATTAAAAAGAGCTACTATAAATATTTTTGTACAAATAGAACCTTTTCCTTTTTTTTAAAGCTCTTTTGGAAAGAGACCTAGAAGTGGTATTGCTGAGTCAAAAGGGTATGCAGAGTTTTATACCCCTTTGGGCATGATTCTAAATTACTCTTCAGAATGGCTGAATCAGTTCACAACTCCCCCAGCAATGCACTGGTATCCAAATTTTCCCACATTTCCTCCAACATTTACTATTTTCCCTTTCTGTCATATTAGCTAATCTGCGTGGCATGAAGTGGTAACTCAAAGTTGTTTTAATTTGTATTTCTTTAATCAATAGTGATTTAGAGCACTTTTTCATAGAACTATAGATAACTTTGATCTTTTCATCTGAAAACTGCCTGTTCATAACCTTAGATCATTTATGAATTGGGGAATAACATGTATTCATATAAATTTGCCTTAGTGCTCTATATATTTGAGAAACGAAGCCTTGATCAGAGAGAGACACTTGATGTAAAAATATTTTCCCAGTTTTCTGCTTTCCTTTTTCTCTAGGGCTGCATTGGTTTTCTTTGTACAAAACCTTTCTAATTTCATATATTCAAAATACATCTCATCATGTTCTCTATCATTTGGTCATAAATTCTTCCCTTAGAATAGATTTTCCATAGACCTGACACATATGCTATTGCATGGTCCCCTAATTTGTTTATAGTATCACCCTACAACATATTTTTCAAAAGATGATATCCAAGCTATTCACAACCATATGAAATAATGCTCCAAATAACTAATAATAAAAAATTAAAATTAAAGCAAATCTAGGGTACTACCTCACTTTTTTTTTTAAACCCTTGTACTTCGGTGTATTGTCTCATAGGTGGAAGATTGGTAAGGGTGGGCAATGGGGGTCAAGTGACTTGCCCAGGGTCACACAGCTGGGAAGTGTCTGAGGCTGGATTTGAACCTAGGACCTCCTGTCTCTAGGCCTGACTCTCACTCCACTGAGCTACCCAGCTGCCCCACTACCTCACTTTTTATCATGATTGGCATGATACAGAAAGATAAAATAACAATTGGATAGGACAGACACACTAATACACTTTTAGTAGAGCTTTGAACTGGTTTAGTAATTTTGAAAAGCAATTTGGAACTATACCCAAAAATTACTAAACTGTGCACACTCTTTGTAGTAATATTACTATTAAGCCTATATTCCAAAGAGTGATGTCAAAGAAAGAGAAAAATAGCCCATATATACAAAGATATTTATAGTAGTGCTTTCTTACATGACCAAGAACTGGAAACTAAGGAAAGGGTGCCTACTAACTGAGTGATAGCAAAACAAATAATGGCATATGAATGTAATGGAATGTTATTTTACCATAAGAAAGGATGAACGAGACATTTTCACAGAAAGTTAGTAAGACCTGTACAAAGTAATACACAGTGAAATTAACAGAACTAGGAGAACAATTTTCATGATAACACTATAAAGCCAAGCAACTTGGAAAGACTTAAGAACTCAGATCAACACAGTGACCAATCAGAACTCCAGGTCAGATGATAATGCATGCTACCCACCTCCTGAAAGAGAGGTGAAACCCAGCTGATGGGTTAATCTATTTTACTGAAGAAACTATGTATATTTATTAGGAGGGGTTGTTTATTTTTGCCATAGTGAGGAAGAAGGGTTGAGAAAAAAAAAAAACTTGTTCATTGAAAAATAAACAAAGCAAACAAAAACCATTATGGTTCAAGAAAGATAGGATTTAGTGATCAGCACAATTAGAAGATTGTAAAAAGGATTCCTTCAATTCAGATACATACATAAATTCTCTTAAAAGTAAAGCACTTAAAAATTTCCAGTAAGTAGATCAAAAGGAATAGGGAATTCTGAGGGATTTATGGAAAAGAACGCTACCCACATTCAAAGGAAGTACTACAGGAGTGGAAACAGAAGAACAACAACTGCTTGAACACATGGGTTGAGGCGGACATGATTGGGGATGTAGACTCGAAACTACCACACCAATGCAACTACCAACAATTTGGAAATAGGTCTTGATCAATGACACATGTTAAAACCAGTGGAAATACACATCAGCCGTGGGGGGGAAGGGGGTGAAGGGGGGGGAAGGGGAAAGAGCATGAATTATGTAACCATGTTAACTTTTCTAAAAAATAAATATTAATAAATGTTTTTTTTTAAAAAAGGAATAGGGAAAAACACTTCAGCCAAATATTTCATTTACTAAGAAAATTGCAATACATCACAAACTCTGATAATGGCAGCCCTCTAGATTCAGCCAAATAGTCTGAATCTGTTTAAGTTCTTTTAGGATTAACAAAAAAAAATGCAGTTTCTCAAACCTCATTTCATTTCTTTAGCATATGCTGCCAAAGTTTGAACAGGATTCCTGTTACTAAGACTTAAGAGCATCCATCAATGTGGTTTATACCAGAACCCCCAAAAAAGCTTTGATTAGTTGCCATACACAAACTGATCTGAACAGCTGAGAGTTCCAACTCAGAAAAACTTGCCCAAGTCTTTTATTTCAATTTTCACAATATTCTTGGAAAAACCATGTTCTAAAGATTGCTTTTTAGTTAAAAGATGTTAACATTTTAAAAATCTTAACCGTTATAACCTTCACAGTATATAAGTGAAAGGAGTGGAAGATAATGTTATAGAAAAGTGTACAGTGGCCATGCAAGTCAAAAAGTTGAATTCTAGCCTGATTTGTACCATTACTGAATTAATTAATCTCAAGCAAGTCACTTCCCCTTCCTGGATCTCAGCCTTCTCCTATATAAAATAAAGAGATTAGACTAGATGATATCCAAGGTCCATCCCATCTCTGACATGCAAATGATTCAAAATGATGATTCCAACTTACTTCTGTTCTAAAAATGGTGAGGGGCTTCCCAGGACAGCAATCTTCTCTGATTTTATCATCTGCTTCAGAAGCAAATTTTACTTCAATGTGATCTAACTAAAAGAGAGAGAAAAAGAGTCTTTATCATGGCCAATTAACACCACTGAACTTTAAATTCTACTCATTTTGCCAAGGAACAAAAGGAGATCCTCTAATGTGTGCATTTTTATTCTGGTCATGCAAATGTTGTTAAATCTGGAATCAATCTTTTCTTAATATTTATACTTAGATTCTCCTTTCAGTAATGTAACTGAGATAGTCTATAATCATTGCACATAAGAAAAAATTGACCATCTACACACCAAACAGAAGAAAAAAGTTGATGCAAAATGATTTTTAACCACTGAAAGAAAGTAACAGAGACAAAATATGGGAATACAGCAGCCACTGGCTATAAGAAATGCCAAGTGCCAAATGGATGTTAACATATAAATTTTCCTCTTGGGTACTTTTTTATTTGATATAGCAAATAACAAAAAAAAGTTGTTTATGTCATAAAGCACCTTAGCATAATCCAAAATTTTAGAACAATATTCGAATAAGATCAGATGATACTGAATTTTGTCTCTGCGACTTCATTTGATTCCTGCCGCTCCCTTTCCTAAAATGATCGCATGCATGTAAAAACACACATTGTAAAGCTAAAGATATTAAGTAAATATCTGGCAAAAGGACTGAGTGAAGATCAAGCTGACAAAATAATGCTTACTAGAAAGAGAAAATAGTACTGTGTTGCCTTTTTTTCCTTCCCAAAAACAAAAGTTCATTTTTAATACCAATATTGTCACATATCCCTAAAATATGTAACATAATAACCTCTAAATAACTGCCTAAGAATATTACATGGAGGCTAACGGGAAACAAAGTATGATTGGAATCAAGCCCAAATATATCAATGAGGAACTTTTAAAATATAGGAGTAAAAACTATCTTCAGAATAGGAACAGAAAATAGACTTGTTTTGAGGAGGGCAAGGGATCTCCGGAGAAAGTGAAGAAGTCCTCCTGAATTGTGAGATGATCTCTGCGTGGTGGGATACAGGCAGACTGTGACTGCCTTTTTAACTGCTTAAGCTAATTATTACAAATTCCTCCTCAGGCAATCTTACCTCCAGGGAATTTGTTAGGTAGACTATGTTCTCCATAAGCACTCCCTGCTCATTGAATTCTAGCTGCAAATCCAGAACTTGAGGGCCTGTCTTCTCCAAATTTTCCTAATAATTAAAAAAGATATGTTGTAAATATCCTGAAATTTATATCTGGCAACCACTCTGTTGGCTGGAAAAACAGAAAAGAACATTCATCTCAAATATTCGATGACAAGCCTCATTCATGGTTTTCCTTCTCTAGGTCTGCATTTTTAATAAGGTTACTAGATCACAATAATCAAGTCAGATGAAGCAAAGTTAGCAGGAGAAAAGCTGGGAGGCAAAAGCCTTTCAAATCTGTAAAGTAAATAGGTCTCCTCACTATTTAAACTGATTACATGTTCAAACCCAGGATACTTGCTTGGGCAATAATAACTTATAGTCAGTCTAGCCAACAGTTGTCTGAAATTATCCCTTCCTGATTCTTATCACAAATAGGAACTGACTGGGCAGCATATTCAGCTTGTAATCCTGCATCTTCTAGAGTCTGCCTATGTTTGAGTATAGGAAAATTCAGGCCTGAAATGAATTGTTTCTCATTGACCCAAATAAACTGGAAACTGTAAATAGCTGTTCCTTTCTTAAAAATGAATGTTAAGAAAATACCTCTTAAGTATGGAAATAAAATCCTAAGGCATTCAAAGGCCTTCACACTTGAGCAGCTGACAACTTCTATGGAATCTTTATTCCGAGTTTCTTAGAATATCTAGAACCTGTCACAGTGAGCATTTTCCTTAGGAAAGTTCTGTATATAATGGGGTTCTGAGTCACTGAAAAATAAAAGGAATTTCCAGATTATATAAATTATAACCCTTCAAGAGGCACAAAGAAGCCAAACTGAGTATTCAGATAAATCCATGAAATTGTAGGGCAAACACAATACAACCAACAATGTCAGGGTTCCTGAATTAAGAACCAAAATTTTTGTTGCTCAGAAACTGACTCTGTATGACTTGATTGCATATGCTGAAACAGAGAGGAGTAGCTAAAATGTATTTGATTTTATATGAAAGTGAATTTGTTTCTGAGAACTATGGGACTGCTTTATTCCTAGGTCATGGTTTCAGTTTAGCATTCTGTGCTCTGAATGTTTTCCTGAGTGACCCAATGATGAACTGTTCTTAAGCTACTGATTTTCTACTCAAAATTTAAAATTTACTGAAAAGATTTTGCTGTGTTCCTGCTTATCATATGAATCACCAAATCAATGATATGTTGTATTTTAGATCAAAGATCTGTGCTTCAATCCATGTTTATTTTGCCGTTCCTTGCCTAAAACTGGACAAATCACTTCTCCGGGACTCAGTTTCCCCATCTGAAATTAAGGACATTGAAATAGATCTTTTTATTTTTATTTTTTATAACCCTTACCTTCCATCTTTGAATCAATACTATGTATTGTTTCCAAGGCAGAAGGACGGTAAGGACTAGGCAATGGGGGCTAAGTGACTTGCCCAGGTCACACAGCTAGGAAGTGTCTGAGGCCAGATTTGAACCCAGGACCTCCCATCTCTGGGCCTGGCTCTCAATCCACTGAGCCGCCTAGATGCCCCTGAACTAGATCTCTTGAGGCTAATTCCAGCTCCAAATCTAGGAAATCATTATAAATATTATTCTGTGTTGAAAAATTATGACACATGTATGTAGAAACATAGATGTACATATATACATATGTAAAGTTGATGAAAATAATCACTGAAATACTGTGAAATAGTCAGGATCTATTTCAATTAGCCATTAAATTCAATTAGCCACTAAATAATGGAATTTTTTAACAGCAGTCTTCAAAACTATTTTCATTAAACTATTTCAATATAGTTCACCAAGATTAAATACTTATATAATCACTAGGATTATTGCTTCAATTTAATTCACTACAACAAACATTTATTAATTGCTTACTGGGTAAAAGGCACAGTTCTGGACAAAAAACATGGTGCAAGTCACTTGAATAGAAATATAAAACAAAATAGTCCATCTTGAAGAAGTTTACATTTTTAATGGAAGTGTACAACAGGTGCACAGATGGGAAAACACAAAGCACATCCACATCAGTATCAATGAACTTGTATAGTCTCCATACATGTTGCTTACAGTCTGTGGAACCAGGGAACTAAGAGCAACCTAGTCAAAGGAAAGCCAACTGATACCTGTTGGATACAGGTTATACCTAGATTCTGTGATCACTGTTGAAGTTCCAGGTCTTAAGACCACCTCAGAGGCACAGCCTTAGGGAATACACTTCTTTTTAAGACCAGTCTCCCTACAACAGAGGATCTATAGGGGAACTTCTTCGGGAGCTCTCATCCAGTAGGGAAGAGTCTGTCTTGGGATTTGACAAAACTAGGAAACGGTACCCTAGAAAGACTCAGAATCTTAATGACAAGGACACCTTACCATCACAATGATCACTATGTACCTCACATAAGCTAAAAGGAATTTAAATGACCAAATTTTCTGCCAAAGAATCTAAAAGATCAGTTAAGCATCTCGGCTGTTGTCTCAATCATTTTCAGTGATGTCTGACTCATCTGGGGTTTTCTTGGCAAAGATACTGAGGTAGATTGCCATTTTCTTCTCCAGCTCATTTTACAGATGAGGAAATGAGGCATCTTTTGGGTAAAATGACTTGCACAGGGTCACAGGGCTAGTAAATGTCTGAGGCCAGATTTGAACTTGGGAAGATGAGTCTTCCTAACACTAGGCTAGGCACACTACCCACTGTACCACCTAATTGCCTTAAGCATCTCAAGAGGGGATGCTACATTGTTGTACCAGTATTCACAATAACTCAATGGAGGCTGCTTTCATTTTGTTGGCAAAAAAAATTATCACCTTTATTAATTACTAATAATCATTAGGAATAGTGGTAATATTAATCATAATACTATAATATATTCATATAATCTTTCAGCTTTTCAAGGCCCTTTATGAGATGATTTCATTTTATTTAATCTCACAATAATCCTATGTGGTACTAATAGAGCCCCATTTTACAGCTAAGCAGTTAAATTAAGCTAGGGTCACACAGCCAGTAAGTGTCTAAGAGAATATTTGAAATTCCTTACTCCAAGTTCATTATTTTATTCACTATACCAACCTGTTTTGATCAACTGTTATAACATCTTATAAAAACATTTCAACTGTTATACAAAGAAGACTACTTTTCATATCAGATAAGGAAGGGAAAGAAACTAAGGAAGAAAATTGCCTACTGGCTATTTCTGCTGAGAATGTTCTCGTCTGTATGTATGTCTTTCAAACTCATTATCTTTACTGTTCTTCCTAGTTATATTTCTTTTTTTTATAAACCCTTACCTTCCAATTTAGAATCAATATTGTGTATTGGTTCTTAAGGCAGAAGAGCGGTAAGGGCTAGGCAATGGGGGTTAAGTGACTTGTACAGGGTCACACAGCTAGGAAGTATCTGAGGCCAGATTTGAACCCAGGACTTCCCATCTCTGGGCCCAGCTCTCAATCCACTAAGTCACATAACTGCCCTGCCTTGTTATATTTCATATGGTCACACTGTTCCATCTCCCACTGCTTACCTTAATCATGGCAACAAATGGCATCACTTTCTTCATGTACTTCTTCAGCTCTGGTAAGTTGCCCAGTTCAGTGGCAATTATCTTATTATCTGGCAGTTTACCTTTGTTAGCCTAAATCATATATATGGAGAAAAAACAAAGTGAATTTTGAGTTTTTATTTTTCATGGTACTATTTACCAATAATGTTTACGTTACCAGACACCCCCAATACTATGTTGGAATTTATGGTATTCAGAATTTCTATAATATACAGTTTGATAACCTTTTAATTTCTAATTTGTTTTTTTCCATCAGAGTCTGATTTCATTGGAGTAGGGACCCCCCCCCCAGTGAGGAAACTCCCTCTACTGATGCAGTTTAGCAGCTATTCTGCAACATACAATGTTTGAGAGGTGCCTGTAGCACTAAAAGTTATGACTTGCCCAAAGTCACACACTCAGAGAATATCAGAAGGAAGATTATGTTTCTGAAATAAAGTATTCTCAAGACTGCCTTATATGCTTTAAGTACTGATTTATACTCAAAGAACATAAGAAGAATAGTCACTTTTAAATATCTACTCACAAGACATATGGAAAACAGTGGGTCATCCCAAGAAATCTCTTAAGGTTGAGCTGCCATCCCTAGTAGCTCTCTGAGAGCTGCAAAGAAATCTTTCTAACAACAGCTAAATTACCTCAAACCAAGTGTAGACTAAACTCTGTGGCAAAATCTGAGAAGGTATATAAGATATATCTTTTTTTTTTCAAAGTTCAGAAAGTTCATGCTTTCCAACATAAGGAAGCGGGCTGGAGGCAGGGGAAGACAGAAAAACTATGCTGCATATGTAATACTTTCCCTTAACATTAGTAGCAGACAATCTTTCTGAGCTGCTTCTGGCCAAAAAAAAAAAATCTTGACCTGGCAGCCAAATTAGCAAGAATTCTCTCTGACTAGCTATGGATGACTTTCGGACAACAGTCCCACAATTCTACTGCTAGGACCATCCATGGTTGAGGCCTTTCCCAGCTTGAGAAGACCTGCCAGAACTATGCTTGATGACCACAGTTTTCAGGAACACTGGGTTGCTTCCATGCTAATGTGAGGCATCCAAATGGGACCTTAGTGAAAAACTATAGTATACACTGAAAAAAAATCTCCAATTTCTGAAGTATTTAAGTAGAATCATTTCCACATGCTCAAAAACTGAAAGATGTACATACCATTGGATTGGTATGCATTTGTACAAGCAACTTCAATGCATTCATATATGCAATGTCAACAATCTCTCTAGATTCTGAAGTAATTGCTAGTTTTTTCTCCAAGAGGCATGAGGACATAGATGTTCTCTGAAATGATGACAATATAAATCCTTGATCTTTATATGTGTGTGAGAGATAAACAAAAACACTGCAGAAGTACTAAGTAATGGGGGCAGCTGAGTAGCTCAGTGGATTAGTCAGGTCTAGAGACCAGAGGTCTTAGGTTCAAATCCGGCCTCAGACACTTATATAAAATTTATAAGTCAATTATATAAAAAATTTATTTTTTATTTTTATATAAGTGACCCTGGGCAAGTCACTTGACCCCCATTGCCCACCCTTAACCCTCTTCCACCTAGGAGCCAATACACAGGAGTTAAGGGTTAAAAAAAAAAAAAAAAAAAAAGTACCAAGTAATGTTCACGAAAATCAAATCTTCTGAAGACTACATTTTAAACTATGGGCAATTTAAGCAGCATTCCCTGATCCCTCATATCAACCAATGTTAAAGGAAAAGGGTGGTAGACAGAGGTGGGGGAAGAATGGAGTTTCACCCTGGTGGGTGCTGCAGGGATCCAGGAGGGTGGTGTTGGCCACAGGTGCATTTATCTTTCCTATTAATTGCTATTAAAATTTTTTAAAAAGTTAATTTCCAGGGGGCTAAGTAATATTTTTTCTGAAAAGGGGGCAGTAGGCCAAAAAAGTTTGGGAACCACCAATATAGAATAAGACATATTTTGGGGGGGCAGCTGGGTAGCTCAGTGGAATGAGAGTCAGGCCTAGAGACAGAAGGTCCTAGGTTCAAATCTGGCCTCAGCCACTTCTCAGCTGTGTGACCCTGGGCAAGTCACTTGACCCCCATTGCCCAGCCCTTAACACTCTTCTGCCTTGGAGCCAATTGGCTCCAAGACAGAAAGTAAGGGTTTAAAAAAAAAAAAAAAAAGACATATTTTGGGATACGGCCAATTTTTTTGTTTTGCTTGACTATGCATATTTATTACAGGGATTTTGTTTTTCTTTTTTAATGGTAAAGCAGAACTGGGAAGGAGAAAAGGTAGATTTTTGTTAATATGATAAAATAATTACTTTGAAAAAATATATTCTAAAGACTAATGATTCAATAAAAATAAGTTAACATATAAAGTTCTTTGTAAACCTTAAAGAGATAAAAGACATATAGATCTATACATCAAAAGACATATAGATGCTAGCTATCATTATTAAATAACTTTATCTTTAAGGCAAACTCTTCAAATTAAGCTCTTTCAGATATTTTATTAAAATCAAAATTTAGAAGGAAGCTAACTATACCACATGATGCCTAGCCATCAGGCAATTTTATTTTTATATAATTAAAAGAACTGCCCAATGAATACTGGCCTAGTACATAAACTCTAAAAAACTAGATGATATATTTTACACTTTTTAGATATTATGTGCTGCTTTTAGTGAATGTTTTTTGTGGATAGTTATTGGGATAAATATCCTCAGAGTTGATTTAAAACCAATAATATTTTAAAATGAGAATTTGAAAAGTTGCTTAAAGTCCTATTTAGAATACAAATGAAAAGAAGGGTGGTTCTCTCTCAGGACAAACTTTATAGGGAACACACAAAACATGCCTGCTATTCTCTTTTCAGCAACCTTATCTAACTCAATTTAAATGTTTTTACCCAGAGGCTTTGCTAATTAAGCCTAAAAATCTATAAAAAGTATTGAAATGAAAATCCAATAAAGATTTTAAAAACAAGCTGAGAATCCATTCTTCTTTGATCACCGAGGTCATATTTTGGCAAGCTTTCTGCCTTCCCAGCATAGTACATCCTTTTAAATTTCACCTGGATGTTTTCATGTCTGCAACTTTTCTTAAGAAAAATACAAAAATATATTTCCTATAATTTCTGCCATACTTTGCTCCCACATTTTGATGGGAGAAAAAGGTGCAGGTGATTTTTTTCTCAAGAAAACCTAGTATAGGCCTCATAAGTATTAAGTTTCCTTTAAAATGTTAATGAAGGTATTTGAAAGAGCTGTCATATTTAATAGCTATTTACTTGACAAAGCCAAACACATTTTACAGCCCTCCAATCCTGCAGGTAATTATGAAATTAAGCATTTCTTTTTAACATACCCAAGACCAGAAATTATAATCCTTCAAGCATAATAAGGTTGTAAGGCTGTATGAGCCTTCAGTATTCTAGTCATAACAAAGAACTCAAAAGGAAAATCTCATTATTACTCTTTCTCCATAGTTTTTAAAATGATGATGCACACATAAAGGGTGTGTGTGTGGGGGGGAGAAATCTCTTAATAATTATCCACAAAACTCTGCTGAATTCTTATTTGAAAGTTTCCAAAGTCGGGGGGCAGCTGGGTAGCTCAGTGGATTGAGAGTCAGGCCTAGAGATGGGAGATCCTAGGTTCAAATCCTGCCTCAGACACTTCCCAGCTGTATGACCCTGGGCAAGTCACTTGACCCCTATTACCCACCCTTACCACTCTTCCACCTAGGAGCCAATACACAGAAGTTAAGGGTTTAAAAAAAAAAAAAAAGAAAGTTTTCAAAGTCCCAAGTGTCAGAATCTTTTAAACTGGCATCAAATGGAGAGATGCTTAAATGAAACAAAGTCCATTTTCTAAGAAGTGAATCAAAGAGAATTTTTGGTCACCCTCCACCACATGACCCTAACCCACAATAAGAGCAAAAAGTGATTACCAGAAAAACAAATGTGACAATGAAGAAATGAACGTGTCAAAAAAACCTCACCTCAAAGTGATGACGCAAAACTGACAGAGTGGTATGTTGCCAAGGTGGGTAATTCTTTGCCACATAAATAGTACAATGAGAAGGCTTCTGTGGTGGCTGCTTATCAACCTTCTATACATGAACAAGAAAAGGGGAAACAGTATATCATTTCTATCTTAATAAAAACAAAACATCCCATCCCCTTCCCTTTTCTTTTACAATCAAGAGATGAACATACAACATAAGTTTTTTACTATAGAGCTTTACCAATATTTTTTTCAAATTAATTATTTCACCTTTCCTTTGGCTGGCATCATATAGTTCTTAAGCCGTAGTCTCAGGTCATGAGCTACTTCCATAAGGTACTGTGAGGAACGTATCAAGACTTCATCCACAGGACCAGCCACAGGCCAGACAGCTTTCATGATTGAGTCAGGCTTTTATTTAAAGAAAGAAAGTTCAGTGAATTTAGGTAACATTTGTCGACAAGAATTTACCCAATTTCATAGCGAAATTACTATCAGGGATATGCCTTCAAAACTGATTTTGAAATGTTAAAAAAGAATTAAATTAAATTAAAAAATTAAAAAAAAACTGATTTTGACTCAAATCAACACACCTCTTCAGACCATAATCTAAAACACCCTAAAACTAAGCTGTGAAGTTAGACTCTATGTTCCTAATTAACAGCCATTTTTTAAACAATATATTAATGCCCACACACATATGCTCACTTTCAAACAAAATTATATAATCTTAATTTGCCTAAATTTAATAGCTATTATATAAATCATCCAAGGCATCATTTTATCATATTACTCTATCTAATTCTTATTAGATGACTGCTAAGGGTACATAATAATTAGCACATTTTCCCATGTCCATATACCGAGAAATACATAAGAAAAACTAGTAGGATTATGAAGGAACCATTAAACCAAATAACTGCTCTATTTGCAACGCTAGGAAAAATAACTAGAATATATCTTTATAAATGCTAATATATACTTACATACATACTCTTATATGTGCCAAAAATTTTTATAGAAAACAAGAAACTTGTACAAAACTTTAATAAATATAAGTGGCCCATAACATCTATATATTTATCTTAACCTATCAGATAAACTAAATAGTAATAAAAATGTTAATTATATAAAACTAAAATTTTACCACAAACAATTGTGTCTGTTAAAATATATTCTAACATGGTGAGAAATTAGGTGTTAAAACAACATAAAGATGAGCAAATAAACTTAAAATACATATGTCCTAAGCCTGTAAAGAAAGATTATGTCTAAACACTTAACATCACAACTTGTCAATAGCTATTCTCTTAACTCTGACATTGCTTTTGCAAACAAATGGTTTTCTTACCATTTTTATTAAGATATGCTGCTCAAAGGAGGTAAATAAAAGCCTCCTAGTAAATCATAAATGCAAACTTGAAGTTATGTGAGTACCTTTCCTAGAAGTGTCCAGACATGTTCACATATATGTGGACAGATTGGAGCCAAGAGAAGAGTCTGAACTTCAATAAACTGGAACACCAGGCCTCTGTGCATCCCTTCTATGGCTAATTCACGGTACTTATCTTTTGCTGCCTGAAGGAAGCAAAATTTGCCATTCCAATTGTTAAACACTTTTAAAATAAAAGTCATATTTCCTTAAATGAAGGCAAAATTATATTTAATTCATAAAATTGTAAACATTCAAAGTCCTCCCAAATGGAATTATTAAATGAACTTTACTCATTTTTAAGTCCTATCAATAAATGTATATGAATCTATATAAGCGATATGTAAAGTTTTACATTATATGCTGACTCTGAAGGAAAATAGTAAGATACTTAAAGTTAAAACACAAAAGACAAAGGTACAATTTTAACCATCTATTAGGTTCTATGGCTAAATGGTACATGGGAAAGATAAATATCATAAGCCAAGATAAAAAAATAATAAATATGAGGTATTATTATGCTCAGCACTTGACCCATTTAATCACAAGTTAGAAAGCCAAGTCATTCAAATAAAGACCCAAAGATATACACTATAAAGCAATATATTAAATGAAGTTCCATTTGGTTTTCAGGAAAAACTCTCAGATTTGGTGAGATACTGACCCCTCATGGAAAACTTCAGAAATGCTTGGCTTCAAAATTAGCCTTGATGACATATAAAAGCCTATGGAACTATCTTAGTATTTTCTTTACTTGGAAAAGTTTTCAAGGAAAGCCTATCTAATTTTCAGATTTATTTCATTTCTTTATGCCCACTGCCTAACTTCTTTGTCATGGAAGAAATATAATAAATGTCAATTATTTTAAAAATCATAATACATTTAGAAGTTGGTAAAGGTGATAGATACTAAAGAAAACTACCCCCAATTTACCAGATGTGCATTTAATTGAATAACGGGAAAAAATATATATTAAGAGAAATACATAAGAAACAACATGCAAGTCTGTATAATTTAGCTACTAAATGATATCTATAGAAGTTAGCTACAGCAATACTCATGTCTACCTGAAATTCAAAAAATCCCGTTTTCAAAGCTTCCTTAAACATCATCTTCTCATAATTTTGCTCTGTTTTCACAATTCCAGCATTCATTTCACTATTGAACATTAAATAAAAATATGATTAAAGGGCATAAAACGATCAGAAAGAACTTTTATATTTACTAATAAACAGCAATGTCAAAATACAAACATTATTAATTGTTTAAAAATAATAACACCTCTTTTATATTCATTAGAATATGCTGCCATGTAGTCTCCTGGCAATCTGTCCATCCTTAAAATTGGCAGTTAGCCTAACACTATTTATGGTTCGCATTTCTTAAAGACAATACATGGATTTTTCTTCCCATTTATTTTTACTTTAACTCCTGATATTTGTCTTTCCTGCAATATTTTCTCCCCTACCTTCATGTGTTTTAGAGGAAAATTAAATGTAAATAAGATTAAAAACACAGAAGGACTAAGTGAAGTACAAAGTATTTTGGTTCCATATGTTACCTGGCAAAAACTCGATCATTAAAAGTGTTAGCAGGGCCACTTCTTAAGCTGTCCCAATTGGCAACCATTTCCTTCACCCACTCTACCCAGGTGTAAAGGCGGAGAATACCCGCATCTGCCATAGCTTCCACAAAATTAGCATCTTCAACGGTGTCACCAGCATCAGCCAGAGTAAGGCGCATTCCTGAAAAAAATTTGACCAACTATTCAATGAACACTTATTGAACATCTGCCCTGGACTGAGGGCAAAATCTATGTTAAAAATGAGGGAAAGGGGGCCATCTAGGTAGCACAGTAGATAGAACTCCAGGCTAGAGTCAGGAGGACCTAGGTTCAAATCTAGTTTCAGACACTTCTAGCTGTGTGATTCTGAGCAAGTCACTGAACCCCAACTGCCTAGCCCTTATCACTCTTCTGTCTTCAAACTGATACTAAGACAGAAAGTAAGAATTTGAAAAAAAAAACAATGAAAGGATAAGTATACTGTCAGGTTGAGCTTGAAGTAAAGGCAGAAATGGCTATTGGTTGTGCTTAATCATATCAAAATAAAAAGCTTTTGGATAATAAAAAGTAAAAAAATGGGGAAAAACGTTTACTATAAACATTTCAATTAAAAGTTTGACATTCAAAAGCTACAGAGTTGACAAATTTATAAGAGTAAGTTCTTATGTAATCTCTTAGATAAGGGGACAGAGGTTATGAAAAGAGAAGTTTTGAAATAAGGAATATAAATTAACTATAACAAGTAAAAAATGAAAATAAAACAACTCTGAGACACTAATATGCCTGTTATATTAGCAAAGATAGTTAAAACAATAAAACCTAGTGCTGATGAGGATGTAAGGATATGAGCACATTATTGAAAATGTTGTTGAAGCTGTTACTTGGTATGTTCTTTCTGGAAAACATATTGTATAATTAAATATAATTAAATAAAACTGTTCATACTCTAACTTGCTTATAGGACTAAACACAAAGGCTTTTATTAACAAGACCAAAGAAAAAATTTTAAATCCTATTTCTATAAAAATATTCCTAGCACAAGATAGCAAGGGACTGGATGTGTGACTTCATCAGTATAGGAAGGAAACTCTCATTGAGGAAATTCCTCTCCTAATGAAGCCTGGCACCTTCTCTGCAACTCAAATAGTGGCATGGAACACTGAGTGGTTAAATGACTTGTGCCCTACCCAAGGACATTTACTCAGTAAGAGCTTAAAGTATTAAAAAGATGGGTTTTTGTTTCAAAGAAAAGCATGAAGTTATTTAAAGAACCTTGAAATCACCCTAAAGTGATAATAGTTGTCCCTCCTATTCTGACTAATTCTGGGAAAAATTCAATGGTCCATCTGCAGTGTCCCTCTAGGAGATTATAGATGTAGAACACACAGGTGTACACATACACACATATACATAGATGTATATAGCTATACACACACATAGATAGCTATACACACATATATACATATGCATACATATACATCGATAGATACACACATGAACTTTGACAGATGAGCTTCACAGATTGTACTTTCAAATACAATTCAGTTTGAAAAAACAGGCATTCTATAGACACTCATTTTTTTCTCTAAGAAAACAGATAAATCACAATTTTTTATTATTCAGAGGCTTGATACAGTCAGGAAAAACGTATTCTCTACTGGGAACAACTGTCTATAATGAACCCTTCCTCAAAATGGACCCTGCATTAGATCTCCATATGAATAGGAAATAATTGTTGAGCAGACAATTCCCTGCTTTATGTCCTTCTCGATAATTATAGAATGATATTCCATGGATTATCCAAGCAAGCTGCTGTTTGTGTAATTTTGAAATATGCATGAAAACACCTTGTTAGAGGAGCCTTTAAGGATTTTCAGGAAAAGAAACTTGCTAACTCCCCGAATCAAGAAAGTGAATTGTTTAGAAGGCACCATAAAAATGCCTGCAAAAACCACACGCTACATCAAAAGAGCCAGAATGGGATGGCAATTTCGAGCTATGCTCAAAGAGCTATAAAAGAATGCCTGCCCTTTGATCCAGCCATACCATTGTTGGGTTTGTACCCGAAAGAGATCATAGATAAACAGACTTGTACAAAAATATTCATAGCTGCGCTTTTTGTGGTGGCAACAAATTGGAAAAGGAGGGTATGTCCTTCAATTGGGGAATGGCTGAACAAACTGTGGTATATGCTGGTGATGGAATACTATTGTGCTCAAAGGAATAATAAACTGGAGGAATTCCATGTGAATTGGAGAGACCTCCAGGAACTGATGCAGAGCGAAAGGAGCAGAACCAGAAGAACATTATACACAGAGACTGATACACTGTGGTAAAATCCAATGTAATGGACTTCTGTACCAGCAGAAAGCAATGACCCAGGACAATTCTGAGGGATTTATGGTAAAGATGCTACCCACATTCAGAGGAAGAACTGCAGGAGAGGAAACATATAAGAAAAACAACTGCTTGAACTCATGGGTTGAGGTGGACGTGATTGGGGATGTAGACTCGAAACTACCACACCAATGCAACTATCAACAATTTGGAAATAGGTCTTGATCAATGACACATGTTAAAACCAGTGGAAATGTGCATCGGCCATGGGTGGGGGGTTTGCGGGGGGGTGAAGGGGAAAGTAGGAGCATGAATCATGTAACCATGTTAAAAATGAATATTAATAAATATTTTAAAAAAATAAAATAGGGCAGCTGAGTAGCTCAGTGGATTGAGAGCCAGGCCTAGAGACGGGAGGTCCTAGGTTCAAATCCGGCCTCAAACACTTCCCAGCTGTGTGACCCTGGGCAAGTCATTTGACCCCCATTGCCTACCCTTACCACTCTTCCACCTTATAAGTCAATACACAGAAGTTAAGGGTTTAAAATTAAAAAAAATTAAATTAAATTAAATTAAATTAAAAAAAATATCCAGAATGAACTTTGGGATATAGTAAATTGAACTGAGAGGGGTTGAACACATTTACTCTAATGTAAACTCTTATGCAAAAGGGGATTGTCCCCTAATTGGCTTTTTGTCAATGCACCTAGAAATCATCGGTTTTGCTTTCTTTCTCTTTTATTTCCCTCTTATCCCCAAATTACTGTAATTTTCCCTTAGAAAATACAATATTGTATGCACCTCTAGTAAGAGATCTTTAAAGAGATAAACTGGTTATTTGAAATGATTCACTGGGGAGACTAGGCATGTAAATCTGGGAGATTTCAACATGCTTGTCTCCCACAGAATCACAGGGGGGTTTGTGTAGATAGAATTCACTCCCTAAGGCTCGTCCAACCCAGATCATCTAACCCAGCATCCCCCAGTTTTAGTGTGGGACCGCTCCTCTCAACTTCCCAGCACACAGCTGGAGAGCCTGGCTCTGAGCCAGGCAGTGGTCAGTTGTTAGATTAGGATTTAACCTGCTTTCTCTATCTTTAGTGATTATTAATAAAACCCAATGGAAAATAATTTAATTTAAATTTTACAAGGTGTGATATGCTCTACTGAATCAAATGCTTTTAGTAGGAAAGAAAGAAGTAGTTATAAAAAAAAAAAAACACCTAGTTCATAGAAAACTTATTAAGGGACCCAGGTAAGTGATGTCATCCCAAGGGCATTTTAGGTGTGAAACAATAAAAAAAGAATAAGATAAAAAAAAAAAGACTTCCACCTTTTTTAAATGTACAGAGAAGAAAGCAAAAGGAAGGGAAGAGAGAAGCAAAGACAGGAAGGAGAGCGTGAAAGCTAAAGGTTGAATTTCTTACTATATATATATATATGTATGTAGTAATAAATAAGAAAAGCAAGGTGTATATAACAGTTCTCAGTTTAAGATACAATCCCCTTTTTTATTGAAATGCTCATTTTATTTGGTATTTATTCAGAATGAGAATTATTAAATAATAATAAAGAATCTTACCATCGGCTGAAAACTTGTCAATAGCTTGGGTCAGGGTAAGAAAGTTGCCTGTAGATTTAGACATCTGAGATGGAATAGACAAGCATTGGTTAGTGAGATAGTCAATATACTAGGTAGTACTAAAACTGGTCCAAAAATAATTCTGCTTGTTTTTTCAGACTATATTTTGTGCAAGAGGGAGGTGTGAAAGGAAATGCCTTTTGGTAAAACAAAATATATCAATAAAAAATTATCTTAAAAAATAATTTTTTCTTAGAGAAATGCAAATGATACCCCAGAAGTGACTACACTGTACAAATCCTTTGTTCTGGCAAAGGGATCAAATAAAGAAAAGAACCCCTATTTACAAAAATATTGATAGCAGCTCTTTGTGTAGTGACAAAAAACTGGAAACCAAAAGGTACCCATCAATTGGAGAATGGCTGAACAAATTATGATACATATACATAGTGGAATATTTCCAAGCTATGAAAAAGGACAAAAAAAAGATTGTTTCAGAGAAACGTGGGAAGACTTATTTAAAATGAAGCAGAGCAAAGTGAACTGAACCAGAAGAACACCTTCTACAATAAAAACAACCCTGTAAAAAAACAATATTGAAAAGATTCTAAATTGCCAATGATGAAGCATTTTCCCCAATTCCCTAAGAGGTGATAAGAGTCAAAATGAAGAAAAAGACATACATGTTTTGACAATGGCCAATGTAAAACTCTGTAACCTAAAAGAATTTTTAAAAAATTTTTTCAGTGAGGGAAGGGAGGGAAGGGACTAGGTAGCTCCTCAAAAAAAAAAAAGAAAGAAAATGAAAAAAAGGTCATTAAAGCATTTTTTAAATGCATAGAAAACAAAAAGAAAGCCAAACAAGCAGCATAGCCCTGAAAGTTGAATTGATTATATATTTAAAAATAAAGGCAAATTATCCATAAAAAGATTCAAAATTTCATGTATAATCATCTTTTTTTCTGTTCTACTATGTATATGTAAATACCTATTTTGTTTTTTAAGTTCAGAATTCTTTTAATTTCAAGGATTAAAAAAAGAAAAATGCTGGACCTAGAATTAGGTATCAAAAGTTCAAATCTCAGCCCTAGCAGGATACAAAGATGATCAATAGCACAGCCAGAATTTGAATCAAGGTCCACTATCCTTTTTTTAAGTCTAGATTCCATTAAGGTTGGGAATCTAATGAGGAAACTACCTCCACCAATGTGGGTCAGCAACTATTGTATAACTTAAAATCCTGTTACCTGAGACAAAAAGAGGTTAAGAGACTTGCCTTGGGTTGTTTTGCCAGTAGGTGTCAGCAGTGAGACTTGTACTCAAGTTTTAAAGACTGCCTGTCCATTACTAGGAAGGGAAAATAGTATTTTTTTCATATATAAAATTTTAGCTATATATAGTTCCAATTTGTGTTTTAATTTCCTTAAATAAATTTAATGGCAAGTCTGTCCTAACAAAAAAAATCAAGGGTAATATATTTCTTTCTCACTTTAAGAGGTTTTTTTAGACACACAAAAACTAAGCTCTTAGAGGCTTCTCTTAAGCACAATTTGGATCATTCTTTTCTTTGTTGTTCAATAATAACAATTACATGAGTAAACAGTCTCCATACTTCTCCTTAAATACCTACTCTCAACACCACTAACACATTTTTAAAGCTATTTTCATCTATATTGCAGCTTTGCTGTGATATCATTATTAAAACATTATTTTAATAAATTTTAATGAAAAAATTTTAAATTTAATATTTAACAATTCAAGCTACTTAAAAACTAAAAGGCATAATTTTGTAAAGCACAAAATAAATGCATAATCTAAAAAAGAAACCAAGTCGGCCCCAGCATCTTAAATCAGGAATTTCATAGATTCTTACCTTCTCAGAATTCAGGAGGAGGTGTCCATTTGCTCTCACAGCTCCTGGCCATTTGTCACTGCATTTAAGGAACATTGTTACCTTCTTATTATTGGTTTTGATTTTTTTAATTTGAAATATTAAGAAAATAGAGACTTCAAACACTTAAGTAAAAAGTACCTATCAGTTATCCAATTTCTTTAAAATAATTGTAACATGATTCAGAAAATAAGACTAGAGAAAGAAACCCAGAATATTATGTTCATTTGAGTTCTACACAATTATCCCTATTTGTCTTTTAAAAATCTACATTATTGGCCTTTTATTCTTGAATGAAGATAACTAATTTTGTTCAAAAGACTTCATGAAATCACAAGAGAACTTTTTATTTTGACTAGCTGAGAACTGCAGCAAGGAGGATTCCCTTTCCACATAAATGTAGAACCATTAAAAGTAGGGTAGATAGGGGGCAGCTGGGTAGCTCAGTGGATTGAGAGCCAGGCCTAGAGATGAAAGGTCCTAGGTTCAAATCCGGCCTCAGACACTTCCCAGCTGTGTGACCCTGGGCAAGTCACTCGACCCCCATTGCCTACCCTTACCACTCTTCCACCAAGGAGCCAATACGCAGAAGTTAAGGGTTTAAAAAAAAAAAAGTGGGGTAGACAAAGAACAGTGTTTTTGTCTTGGGCCTACCATTTACTAATTATATCTCTAAGATATGAATTCTAGTTCTAGTTATGTGACTTTGGGATAAATCACTTCTCTATGCCTCAGTTTCTTCAACTCTAAAACAAGAGATTAGACCAAATGACCACTAAAGTTCCTTCTAGTGCTAATGATCAAAATGATCCCTTCTAATACTAATAATGCCTTTGGGTTCTATAATTAGCAAAGTCAAACAAGTAACCAAAAGGCCAAGTCAACCACTGGCATAATAGTGACCTACCCTAAAAGTGACATTCATTGTAGATTTCAGTATATGAGCAGTTTGATGTAAAATATGAAAACAGGTTTCTTAAATATGCACTTTTAAGATTAACAGTCATTCAGATAAAAACTCTAACCATATTTTGACTCACTGTTAAAATTCTGACATGTTCAGATGATTAAGGCAAAAAGATGGAAATCCTATTTTTTATTCTATTTTGTAGTTTCATATGTAATATAGTATAGTGGACAAGGCAGGCCTCAGAGATCTGAGTAAATTCCTATCTGCAACACTTACTAGCTCTATAGCTATGGACACGTCATATTACTTTTCTATGCCTCACTTTCTCATCAGTAAAAAGGGATTAATACCTATAGTACCTATATCACAGAGTTATAGAGAATAAATATTAAATGAAAAAATATGCTATAAAATGTTTTGCAAACCTTAAAGTACTACATAAATGTTAACTATAACCATTACTGCTGATAATAATAGTAAAGACATTTTCCTATAATTATCAGAGCCCTAGATTTGAAATATGTAAAGACTGTAAAAATTGAATTATCAAAGTCATTCTGAAAATTTTTTATGCAAGGGAAAAGACATTACTGGTTAGGGATTCATACCACAACAGAAGTAAATTTACTTTAGGAGATCACAGTGATTTATAACTGAACTCTCAACTTTTCCCTCTAAATCATCTTTGCTAGAGGAGACTCAATCTTCACAGAGAAATGTGAAACAAATATCCTATTTATGGTTATATGATATTCTCAGGGCATCTTTCATTAGTTAGAGTATGAACTCTATTCTCCTGGACGCAACACAACTTGGGGTAATTACAACCAAGAGTCCAAAATTTCCAACAAAGTTTCAAGTAAACCTATTATTATTCAATGTGTTCATTGATGTATTCAATGGATTCATCCATCATACAGCACTGATAAGAAACTAAAATCTTGTACCAGTAAGTAAGGTATAGTCTCGCAATGGAGAGTACTCATTATTACTAAACATATTTCTTAAAAAAAAAAGAGAGGGAGAGAAACTATATTTCTCCATCTTAGAGAATACAATTCTTTCATGTTCCAAAGAACTTTAAAGGGTAGTATAGGGCCAAACGTGGATGCTGCAAACAAAATGTGGCCTAGATGGGCCACAGATCTCAACTTTCAACAAGAATTCTTGAAATATGGAACAAAGTCATTATTGACATGAGAACAAATTCCAAAATAAGCCTATTAAATACAAGGGTAAAGCCACCCAGTGCTCATCATCAAAACAATTAGATCCCAAATTGCTATTACTAACTAACTTTATGGAATTTCCCTTGCTGCCATTCACCAGTCTTCTTTACTTTGTAACACTCACCTCTGTTCTGGCCACATTGCCACATGATTATAGAGATAGTACGAAAGATGATTTGGAACAAGATCCTTGCCAGACACTCGAAGATCCACCGGATACCAGAACTCAAATTCTTCCTTCAACTTATCTAATTTTTCCTTTGGGATCTGCGTTTTAGGGAATGGAGCCTTCTTGAAGAAAATATAATCCCAAACTTCCTTGGTCAACTCTTGTGCTCTATAGAACAACAATTGTACCTTGGTAAGAAGCATCCTGGAACTTTTCAGACAACTAAGAAAATGAAGAATTCTTAAGCAGAAGATTATAAAAGAAAAACATTGCAAAAGTATATTGTGAAAAGGGAATTCTTTGTTCTCTTTGCCAATTTTCTGAGTTTACATTTATGAAAGGGAATCCTTTATTTCCTTTGTCTATTTTGAGTTAAAATTTTGGTTAACAATAACTTAAGTACCTCTACTTAGTATCTCAAAAGACTGTGAAGACAGAATTAACTGTCCTTTGTATACTTGTCTACTTTTGAATTGAATCAACAAAGGCTTGAACACCCTACTTAGCACTAGGTGGAGGAGCTTGTAATCCATTTAGAGTTCCACCCCCTTCAATTCAATCAGTCAGGAAATAAGAATTCACACTCTTAGAAACTTCAATCAGCCAGGAATCAGTGAATCCTTTTGATAAGAATTTATACCTCCAGAGGGCAAGAAGTGGATCTCACAGACACTACCCAATGGGATTTGGTATTTGGAAACTGTGATTGGTCCCAGTGAAGATGGGACAGGATAAGAGGTCACCATAAAAGTCATGGAATTCTTTGGCTGGAGGCTGGTCTTGTGGAGGCAGTCTGGTGGAGACAGTCTTGTGGAAATTGTCTTGTGGGGATTGTCTTCTAAAGATGGTCTTCGAGGGAGCTTCACTGGAGACTTTAGCTTGGATCTTCAACTTGGTTCAGACTCCTGGACTGCTTCATGGGTAAGTGAAAAGGGCTGACACCTTTCCTAGTTTCTGGAGAGACTAGTTTCCATCTTGGAGGAGACCAGGGTGATTACTCACCACTGACCCTCCTGGCTGAGGACTAGTATAAGTATTTTCTCTAACCTCTTTCACATTTCTCTACTTTATTGTTTCCCCCTCTATTTTGGTAAATAAACTTCTGGCTTGGGATATAATAATTTCGGTGACCATGTTATTTCATATAATTTTAAGTTCAACCATTAAATTTAACCCTTACAATATAGAGTACAATTTCAGAGAAATGATTTAACTGAAGCATGAAAAAGGAGTCTCTTTCAGAGTAGATAAAACAAATGTGAGAAATGTCCCCATAATATTGCTTAAGTTCCCCCCAAAAATAAAGACTATTTTTTCTTTTTTCCTCATTCCAATAATGAAAAAAAAATTCCAAATTGTTAAATGAACCTCATGACCCAGAGATTTTTTTTTTTTTTTTGCAGGGTCTGGGGAGGAAATCAGACCTGTGATTTTATTGACACAAGGGAACTCATCCAATAAAGCAGGTCAGCATCTCCTCTGCAACTTATAACCTAGGAAGTTAACTGGGGAACTCAGAGGTTAAATGATTTGCCAGGGTCACAGAATTAGTATATCAAAGTTAGTACTTCAACCTAGGTCTTCCCAAGTCTAAAACCAGATCTCTCTAGTCACTTTACCATGCTGCCTCTCTGGCCCAAATGTAAGTGGCTTTATTTCATTTCATTAAGCAACTAGTTATAATACAATAATCATATTTCAATATCAATCCAATAAAAAATTTTGCCAGTGACAGTAGCACACACTTGTAATCCCTGCTAACAAAGGAGGTTGAGCCTAGTGGATCAACTGATCTTGGGAGTTCTGAGCTGACAAAGGGCTAATGTAGATCAAATCTCCTCAATAAGTCTGACAGTGAGAACCCCAAAGCAAGAACCATCATGCTGCCTAAGAAGAGGCAAACCAGCTCAGGTTGAAAATAGAGTAAGTCAAAGTTTCCATGCCTATCAAACCCATGCATAGCCTCACCAGAGCCAAGACAGTGGAACTGTGATAATGAGATTAAATCTACTCTGCCCATCTTTAAATTTAATCACCAAAGGTGAAAACATCTACACTTATCTCACAAGTAGGGAGGTCTGTAACCCACATGTGTTAGAATGAGTAACAAATCAGAATTTACTGACTGCCTCCTGGGCAGTCCTAAGAAAAGCATCTGTTGTGACTGGACATGCAAACTAAGAGGAAGGCACAGGAAGTGATGCAAAGAGGCCCCTTTAAAAAGAGAAAGTTGAGTGAACCAGAGGTCTTCTGGTTCTTGCTTGGACGTGGAGGAGCACTGGACTTGGGACCCTGAGACCTTGGTGAGACTGCTCTTAAATCTCTCTCTTAGAACTACACGTGATGAGTAAAGAAGGCTGACTCCTTTAACCTCCCAGGAGCTACCAGCCTCTGGGAGGCTCCCTTGATTGGGAGAAGCCTTTGAGGCTAAAACCCTTGTTAATTGACTTTTAGGCTCTGGACCCCTGCCAGAATAAAGCCCAGACTTGAATACAAATCTCTTATTCTACCCTCTTCTCATCTCTCTACTTCCACTCTCTCCTATATTTTGTAAATAAACTTCCATAAAACTCATTTTAACTTGAGGTTATTCTTAAATGGGGATTGATAATTGTTCAATCCCTTGGTGACCAACCTTTTAATATTCAACCAAAAAAAAATCCCTTTCCCCCTTACAGAACCCAGTCTCAAAACAAATAAAAAAAACACATTTCACAGCTTGGACTATTAAAAATTATGTTTGTTTATATATATATATATATATATATATATATATATATATATACATAATATTCCCCTTTCCCAGCTGACCACGGATTAGTTAACTAACCTGATGCCTAATGGAGATTCTGCCTGCCCACGCAAATTCCCCCCTTGCAGCAAGTGCGCAACTGTGTAAAATGCCATATAAATAGTGGAATCAGAGAGTGATTCAATCAGCCACTGTTCATCCCAAGGCAAGCGAGTACCTATAAGAGGAGCAAAGGAGAGAAAACAATCCAAAAATAAGTCAATATAAGGAAATGCAAAATCAAAAAGGACTATGGCATTTAGTAAACTACTTATTTAGAGAAGCATCTTCAATAAATTTCTTCAAGGGAATTTCCAAGTGAGAAAAACAAGGTTGTAAAGTGTTTTGGAGCCTCTTTCCATATGAAGGTTAGCTCATGAAATTTAATCTACAATCTAGGGGGTTAAACAGGAGGCTCATTTGCTTTTGCTAAATACTGTCACTACTTATCCCAGTTTTCTCTAAACCATCATTTTTGGTTTAGGAAAGCATATTATTAGGTAGCAAAACAAATAAGTGATTTCTAGCATTTGCATCCTTGTCAAAAGGTTAAAAACATTAGTTTTTTATTTTAAGATACCTACCTAAACCGTATGTTCTTGAGCAAGCATGTTCCTGCAGCCAACTTAAAGTAGCTTCGAAATTCCTCCTGGTCTCATCACAGAAGCTAAGTAAAGCAAATCAGGAGATTGTTTCTCTTCACCTTTGAATTCTTCCTCCCTCCATCCCTCCTTTGTCCTCCTTTTTCCATCTTTATCTATTTTCTTTAAGAACTTACGTCTCTAAATCTCGTAAGCACTGGGAGGTCTGATTTTTCCAGCTTTCCTCACCATAATCCAAGTACCTGCAAGTGGATAAATCAATTTCAAGGAAATGCATCAAAGAGATCATATCTCAGTGACCAAAGGATCTTTCTTCATCCTTAGAAAGAGAACTCACCACTGGTCACACAAAGCCACAACACATTCATCAGCAGATCTAGAAATCACTTGTTTCTCTGGCTCCATGTAAATAAGTGCTTCCCCCTGACAGAAAAGATAACACAAACCAATAAATATATATGGACTATTTATTATTTTAAAGTTAGAATTCTATCTCAGAACAAAGTTCAGAACAAGAAAAAACAATTCCATCATTTTCATTTTGATTTCCATTATGTACTCCCCACCCCAATCTTCTTTCCAGAAAGGGGGTATCACCTGGTCTTCCATATCAAACGTTAGGCTCAAGAACAAGCAAAGATTTAAAAGCAGGTATGTTACAAACCATTTTGTTCCCTCCTTTCTTCCCCTATTCCTAAGACATTCCTTTGTCAGCTCAGAATGAAGCAAGAATCATTTTCACCAATCCCCTGGATTGGAAGATTATGCTTCCTATTATAGCTGTGATGCACACATACATTTCTTATCCAGGTTTTAATCCCCAAAAGCACTCAAAGCAAAGGGATCTCAGTTGATCCTCCCCAAAGAAGAGTAAAAAGAAAACAAGAGATTAAATGCGTGGACCTATCACTGGAGAAGCTTATAGCAAGCTAAGTAAAAACCTCTTTAACAGCTGCTCAAAGATTAGAGCATGGCTAGAGTCTATTTTCCAAAAGCTACATCTGTGAAAAGGAATGTCCATTAGAGTCACATGTTTCCCATCAAGTGGTTTTTAAATAAAATTCAATGCTGCAACCTATACATATTTGCTCAGAATTTGCAGTGTAATTCAGACAGAAAAGAAAATGTAAAGGGGAAGAAAGGTAAAATGAAGAAAAACTAGGGGAGGGTGGGTATTAACTGATCTACAAATATCTAAAATGACTGCCCTATAAGGGCAGCCATTTTAAGTTATCAGTATATAATGCAGTATGAGTGTCAGTAGCATTAACATCATAGGCTCTTGATGTTCACTGATTTTCCAAACTAGGTCAATAATTACCCCCTAGTAAATGAATATGACCTCTTTACCATGACTTTATGGCCTACTACAGAATTCATTAGTAATTACACACAACAAAAGTAAAGTAATACAGACAGACAAAGCTTCCCAGGATAACTTCTCACTTACATTATCAACCATCTTTTTCTGAATTGTTTTCTTGACATCTTGGACCTTCTGCCCTTTGAATCCATCCACCAACATAATCTAAAAAGAAGGGGGAAAAAGTCAAAATTAGTTTATAAGAATACTTACCCTTCTTTAGGTCTCTTCATTCCAATTCTGAGATTTTATGATCCATGTAAAATATCAAAAGGCTCACTTTATTTCAATTCATCACTAACAAATTATATTTCTTAATCTATTTCACAGGTCAAAAGTTGCCTAATGAGTATAAGTAGGTCATAACTAATAATGATACTGACATGCAAAAAAAGGCATAAAAGACATTATTGAAGACATATAGACCAGAAAAGGAGACAAGACTAGTCATGTATTAAAAGTGGAAGAGAACAGACAGACCACAAATTCTCTACCCAAAAAATTACCAAAGTACTAAGATTAGCTCATTGTGTATTATTTGATGTTATGATAAGAGTTAGATATATTTTTATTAACTTAAATATTCCAACAGTTTTCTTCTCTTCACTCACAAAGTCACTACCTTCATTCAGCCCTCTCACTTGGATTATTACATTCTCCTCCTAGTCTCCCTATCTCAATTCTTTCCCCTTCACATAACTGTCACGTATGTATATGCTTAAGTACTGGTCCAATTATGTCACTTCCCTGCTCAAAAAACTCCAGCAGCTCCCAATCCCTCTAAAGATCAGAAAGTAAATGCTGTTCATGATCTGGTTCTAGTCTCCCTTTCTAGACTTATGGCACATTACTCTCCTTCGGATATTCCAAAACCATTTATATGCTGTTCCGTTTACAGAACATTCCAATTACAGTATTTCAGTACCCATCCATCTCCATGCCTTTACACAGATTGTCCCCATTTTTCTAATTCCCTTCTTCATCACCTCTGCCTCTTAGAAGCCCTAACCAGGACTTTCAGGCCTCAGTTCAATTACCCCTTCCACATGAGACCTTTCTAATTCCCTTTGTTGCTAGCATACCCTCTACCAATGACTTTTCATTTATTTATTGCTAAATGTATATGCTGTTTTCCCAGATAAGTTATAAGTTATTGGAGGGCGGGATCTAGATCCATGATCCTATAACCAAGATTTCCACCCTGGCTCTACTCCTTAATAGTATGTGATGTTGAGAAAAATCACTCCACCCCGAAGGCTATAACTTCTACATATGAAAAAAAATGAATTGCATTAAATGATTTCTAAGGTCCTTTCCAACTATAATAATTCTATAATTTTGTTAAAGAAGAAAACACAAAATCCTAAAAGGGCTCCCTCATACACAGTTCTTTTTTTTTCTCTTGCTCCCTTTTTCAGTGTAATTAAAAGACCACTAGACATGGATAAAATTTAAACATGGAAAATGAAAATGATTACTTACACCTTCATAAAATCCTTTCAGATATAATTGCTCCTTAGCCTCTGCAAGTTTCTCTCGGTCATTCTGGCTCTGAATTTTTAATGCATCACAAATGCTTGGAGCAGAAAGGTTTCCAAAGCCTGGGATTTCAATGATTGGCACCTGCAGAAAACAGAGAATTTGCTCAAAACGTATAAACACTTGGGACGACAAGATGGCTCAGTGGATAACAAGTCAAGCATGAAAATTCTGAGTTCAAATGTGACCTCAGATACTTCCTAACTGTGTGACCCTGGGCAAATCACTTAACCCATATACTTAATAAATACTTAGTATTGATTCTAAGGCAGAAAGTAAGGGTTTAAAAAAAATAAAAGTATGAATAGAGAAATGGCATGTGGGGCACAATCCTTTTAACTCTTTCTCAATGAAATGAAATCGTTTGAGATTATCTTTACTACTACAAAAATAGATGTAACTCCAGAAGTCTTCTTTCCCATCACGACCACCATCAGAGCTCCACATGACCCTGCAGCTCCCCCAATCTTTAGCAAAAGAACATCAGAAACTAACATGTTAGTTTCTGATATAGTAGATCTGGTCTTGTTTTGGTTTATAACAAATAAAAGATTTTTAATTTTCTTCATGAAATTTAGCTGTAGAAAATTAAATTCTTCAGGCCCAGAGACGGGAGATCCTGGGTTCAAATCTGTCCTCAGCCACTTCCTAGCTGCATGACCCTGGGCAAGTCACTTGACCCCCATTGCCTAGCCCTTACCACTCTTCTGCCTAAGACAGAAGGTAAGGGTTTAAAAAAAATTAAATTCTTGCATGTGCAGTCACAAGTCTATAAACAAACACAAAAAAAATAAATAAAATGGAAGTACAGTGTCCTTATTTTTATTAAAGCATTAATGAGTAATATGGTATAATTTTGGCCTTTTAATTTAGGAATTTGACTATTCTGTCAAGAAAGGATTATAAAAGGCAAAAAGCTATTGTTTCAGAATTATAGATCCCAAGTTCTAAGAACCAATCAGTCATAAGAAATTCTTAACTTGGAACATTTTCTTTCTCCCCATTCTGCAGTACTACTAAAGCTACAGGAACCTGATAAATTCTTCTATTTCTTTTAGCTACTCCCTCACTCCAACTCCATCACTGACTTTTAGGGTCAAAGAGAAACATTTTGAGTTTCTTATCTAAGATCTTCAAGGCCTGACTAGTTTACATTTATACACTCACCGGCTCAAAAGGCATGACCATTTCATCTTTGATTCCATACTTTGCTCTTAATGCCTAAAAAAAAAAATTTGAATGTTAAAAAAAAAACATAATAATCTATGCCACACTAAATTTTACATTTTGTTCAATGAACTTAATTGGGAAAATTCAAACTGAAAATTTTTTATTATTTTTTTTTTTGCTCATGATTTCCTAATTACAACAAGGATTAAGCACTTAACCAGATATGTACTAAGCACTGGGGGATACAAAGAAAAACTGAAAAGAATCTACTCTTTAGGAACTTCTTTTCTAAAGGTGCAAACAATGTGTACAAAGAAAACAATGGTTCTCAAAATCTGGTCTCAGAATTCTTTTATGATCTTAAAAATTACTAAGGACTATCTCCCACCCCCTCAAGAGCTTTTGTTTATGTGGGTTACATCTATTAATATTTATACTATTAGATATTAAAATGCCTTATAATTATTATGAAAAGTTTTGACCTCATGGAGCCCCTGAAAAGACTTTTGAGAACTGCCGATTTTTAAAAAATACATATATAAACAAAATACATATAAAGTAGAAATTTGGCACTGTCAGCTGCGGAGACTAGAAAAGGCCTTCTGCAAAAGGGGACACCTGAGCTCAGTCTTGAAAGAAGCCAGAGATCCTTGTGGGCAGAAGGAGAGGAAGCATGCCAGGCATACAGCCAATACAAAGGCATGGAGAACAGGCAATGGGGTGTTAAGAGGGATAACAAGCAGGGCAATGGAGCTGGACTATTGAGTATACAGAGAAGAATAAAGCATGAAAAAGCTACAATGGGATCAGGCTGTGAAGGGCTGTGAATGCCCAATAGAGGATTTTATATCTGGTCCTAGAAGCAACAAGAAACTACTGGAGTTTATTATGTAGAATGGAGATAGTCAGACCCAATCTTTAGGAAAATCACTTTGACAAGTAAATGGTAGATGAGTTGGAAATCTGAAGAAGACCAATTACAGGGATATTTTTTTAAAACAGTCTTAGAATCAAGAGTGGGTATTGTTTCCCAGGCAGAAAAGCAGTAAGGGCTAAGCAATGGGGGTTAAGTGATAGTTCATATGGTTAGAAAGCATTTGAGGTCATATTTGTATCTAGGAACTCCCATATGTAGGCCTAGCTCTCAATTCACTGAGCCACCTAGCTACCCTCAAGGAGGATATTTTAATAGTCCAATATCTCCTAAGGAAAGCAAAGAAAAAAGAAAAGAAAAACTCAAAAAGGGGCCCAACAAGCCTAAGGGATAAATAAATTTAAGCAAAGCTATTCCTAAAACAATACTAAATTCTCTACCCAAGAATAGTCAATACACAGTATATTATAATGACCCAGCCTGCTTCCCTCTTCCCAAAAAAAGAATTTACTATGAAAACCCTCAAGATTAACATTACATTTTTATAAAAGTGGTCAAATTCTACATGAAGATAAATGCAATGCCAAAGATAAAAACAAATTTTTAGGAAATCAATTTTCAGAAGCACATATTCTATGAAAGTAACAAATGGAAAGAATACCAAAAAGGAGCTAAATTAAGTACTGCCATAGCTAATCTTGCCCCAAGAGAACAGCTAATAATGCACATCATTCTTTCTTCAGTAAAGTCAGGGAACTGAGGTGTCCAATGCTTTCCCCTGGGTTTTCCCAAGCAAAAGTCAGTCTAGCACTCTTTATTGGATGTTGTAGGGGAAGAAGTGAAGGAGCTAAGGCAAAAAATTGTAAGCTCTCATTCTGTCATCTAGACTCTGCCTCCAGAGATACGTCAAATACATTTTCAGGCAGGCTGGATCAATGTATCAGTTGTTTTTGCTTAACTATTTTTCTTTGTCACAAAGAAAGTTCGTTTCAGTGGTAGGAGCTAGGAGTAGGGTATATATAGACATTGCAGAAACATCAAAGACAAAGGGCATTGATGAAACTTGTTTATAAAAAGAAAAAAGCATTTTAGGTAGCATTCCATTTAAATATAAATAATGAATGGCAGCTTGAATTTGAACTATTCATTAGTCCCCTTTGATAATCATTTACTAGTCTCTATATAATGAGATACTAAAAATGAAATTTAAGCCTTAACTTTAGCAGAAGAGCAAGGAACTGACCTGTTTTTTCTTCAAGTCTCTGAAAGCAGCTATATCATCTGGAGAATCAGAGGGAACACTTGTGACAATACCAGTGCCTTATAAAAAAAAACAACACAGAATTAGCCAACAGCAAATTATCATAACCAGAATATATGTTACAAAGTACTAAACAAGCAGTACTTTTTTTACCTTTGTCCTCCTTAATGGTCAGCATAGGAAGAGTATAGATCACCTTGAAGGATGTTAAAGGTGCAGAAAGGGCAGCACCAATAATTTCCTGCACAAGAAAAAAAAAGTGGTATGAAAAGCAAAAAATGCTTTCTTTCGAGCAATAAAAGAAATGGTAAACAATGTTCTATTGCACCTACTTTCAATAGCTTCCAAGAATCATTGCAAACAATTTCCATATATCCATGACTAGGATTTCCTATAGCAGTGATAGTAAACCTTTTAGAGACTGAGTGCCATGCCCCCCCCCCACACACACATACACCTTGTTCCCTTGGCCTCCACCTTACCCCAGAAAGGGGAGGGAGGAAGCACTCCCATTAGGCTGCTGGGCAAAAGGGCGAGTGATGTGGAAAATATCCTCAGGTGCACATAAAGAGGGGGAGAGGGGCAGCCCCCTCTGGCACACGTGCCTTAGGTTTGCTAACACAGTCCTATAGTATCCTTCACACTTGTGATGAAAGCAGAGTCTAAGGCTAAACAGCATGCAAAGCAAAGCTTAGAGTATAATATCAGAAAAAATGAGTGAGAGTGAGTATGCACATCTATGTGTTTGAGAGTTAAGGTTTAAATGAATTAAAAAGGATCATAAAAGGACTACTTACTGTTTTGATTTATAAATGTCTATTCTTTCCTCTCTTAACATAAAAATTTGAGACTTGACTATGTTACTACTCCTATCTCAAGCTACAAAATTATTAGTTACAATCAACTTGATATGTATCAAACTATACTTTATATAGAGAATAACCTATTCAAAATATTAGAAAAAAATCTCACTGATATCTAGCAATTTCCTCCTAGTTCTACATTTCAGGGGCATAGTATACATACACATGCTAATCCTGAATGCTGATTTAAATGGACTTTATATAATGTTACATTTGGGGGGAGGGAGGGAATGGCTCAATTTATTTTCTTTTTAAATTTTTAGGAGTAGAATAAAAATATAAGCTCTGTGTGAAAACTCTCCATAGGAGTATTGTGGATTGATATATGAGTATGAATGCTACAAATTATAAAACTGAAGTCAAGTTTTATTAAAAGGTTATAGCAATTCTCCTTCATTCAACGAGCAATGATTCTGACCCCATTAATGAAGAGTTAAAAATTAGGCTAATGTAGCATACAATGGCTATCATTTGCCTTCCCTTCCCAGACAGTTCTACAGTACTAGTTCATTTGATACTCTTCTTTTATCACTATCAAGGTTAGTTTTATCAGCATAGAAAAGTAAAGAAAAAGATATCCATGTGCCCTTAAGTAGGTGGCGGCTTGTATATTTTTTTAATGTTCCTAAAACTATTACTATAGTATTTTGCACAGAATGAGCTGTTAATGTTCAAGTTGAATAAAAATTTAGGAATAGGATTTATAGTCATAAAACTATTGTAATGATCTAGTCAGATCCCCATCAAATTCTCCCAAATACCAAAATGAATAATTCTCCTTTTAAAAACATTATGCCCCCACCTCTATCTCAACCCCCAAGCATGATGAGAAAAGGAACTTTCAGTGTAGAAACTCCAATCATTCATCTGTAACTTTTAATCTTAAGAGTTGCCTACGGCATTGAAAAATTAGAAGACTCATGGTCACACAGGTAGTATGTCAGAACCAGAAACTGAACCCAGGTCTTCCTGACAATAAGATCAGCCTTTTATGTACTACGCTACCTTTCCTCTTTTGAAAAATTCATGTGGTTATAAAATTAGAAAACGTAACAAAAGATAGGAAGAGTCAAAGTTAAAAGCAGTTACAGAAAGTTCTTCTTGTTCAATGGTTTCAATTGTGTCTGACAATTCATGACCATATTTTGGGTTTTCTTGGTAAAGGTACTGGAGTGGTTCATCATTTCCTTTTCCAGTTTATTTTTCAGATGAGGAACTGAGGCAAGCAGGGTTAAATGACTTGCCCAGGGTCAAAAAACAACTATCTGAAGACCAATTTGAAATCAGGAAGATGAGTCTTCTTGGTTCCACACTGAGTATTATCCACCTAACTGCCCCTAAACAAATTGTAGTGCATAGATGTTAAAGACTATTATTTTTATTACATTACAAGAGAAATGAATAGAGAAGTATAGGAAGATTGTTTTTATGAATTGATATGAAGGGTAAGCAAAACTAATTTGTATTTGTGTATGCGTGTATTTGTATATGTGTATATTTATGTATACACACACACACATATACATGACAAAAGGTAAAATTAAAAAAAAAAAAAAAAACTCATGTAAGTGAACACTATATGACCAAGCATGACCCGTAAAATTCTCCTTTGCAGAGCTAAGACCATGGGGATAAGAACAATGCATATCAAGTCAGATGCAGGTGATAGGTTAATTAGTTATAGTGAATTGCCTTTTTTTTGCTCTTTTTAATTCTTTATTGGAAGGAAACAGTTCTTTGCGGGAGAGAAGAGGGAGGGATATATTTGAAAAAGAAAGATATAAAAGAGCAGTAACATTTTTTAAGAGCAAAATAAAAATAAAATGCTTGTAGCTATAAAGATCAATCAATACCTAGTAAATAAAATAACCCCACACAAAATGGTAATATTAAAGTGCTAATGCAAAAGATGGGCACCAAGCCTGGACCAATCAGTGAACACAACTAAGAACAAGGTCTTGTTTTTACTCAGATCTCAACACCAGCAACTGGAGTTAAGGGCTGAGTTTTCCATACAGATAGAAAGTTCTCCAGCCACAGAAGAAGATCAAAAGGGATGTGATGAACAGTACAAGAAAGCCCATTTGAGCATTTCCCTGAAGCCTATTCCATATAGAGAATCATCCCAGGCAAAGGGGATTGGGATTATTTTGGGAAAATTTTTGGTATGGAAGTAAAGCTGCTTGATTCTATCATTAAGAACTGTGTTATAGTTCAATTAATTAAGAATGGCCAAAAAAAACAATGCTTTTGTTCTCGATTGATGGGAACCTGAACTTTTTATACTTTACTCAGAAAATGGATGACATTTTGATCGCTAGATTTTTCAAGAAAAGTCAAGTTTCATGTTAAAAAAGAAAATTCAAGCTTCTATACCAATGATGTCAGCTGAGACAATTCAAATATTGACATAATAGCGAATGTAAATCCTATTATTGAGGATATCTTTTTTCCATTCCTCATTCAACAAATATTTAATGAGCTTGAGTATATAGTATTACAAATATTATCCCTCACAGCTAGACATTTCTTCCAAATTAAAACAGAACTAGATAGGATCTGCTCCCATATTCACCTCTCCCATCAATTCCTTGACAACAGGTACCACTCCATTATCCTTGGTAAAACCCTGGTAAGACATGTTCCTAGCAGCTCTTTGAGTACAGATGAAAATATCACCATTTGCAGTCTCAAATCCAATGTACTTCATATCTGGACGAACCCAACAGTTAGTCTGCCCAAACATGGTCTCAGGTCTAAGAGTAGCAGCTACTAAAAAGATGTTTTTCCCTTTCAGGCCACTGTGAAGAAAAAAAGAATACTAAATGTGGAATATACTAAGTATTTCATCAAAACCTCTAGGACAACTCAGAAAAAACAAACATTTACTTCTTCATAAACCTACCTTAGTTTAGAGGGGTAAGGCTCAATAACTTTCATTTTTATTAATGTATATTCTTGAGGTCCAACACCCTAAAAGAACAAAACAATTATAGGAAAACAGAAAATTTTTAGTAAATTCAGTACTCCATTCTACACAGCTGCCAAATTCCTAAAGCACAAATCTGACCATGTCACTTTCCATTCAGTAAACTCCAGAAATAAATTTCTAGGATCAGAGACAAACCTCTACCTGGAATTTAAAGCCATTTATAACCTAGCACCAATCTACCTTTCTGGCTTTATTATGTATTGCTAACTTCACACACAGCCCAGTACAGGAAAACTAGTCTTCTCACTGGCCTCTCCTCATCTCCAATATTCCATCTCCCATGTCTGAGGCTTTGCATAAACTATATCCCATGACATTCCTGGAATGTACTCCAGCCTCACCTGAGCCAGGAAGAATCTCCAGTAGCCTTCAAACTCCAATCAAGCACCATTCTCCTATATGAAACCATTCCTAATTTCCCCCCGGAACTGATACTGTTGCCTCTCTCCAAAATACAATTTCTTTATCTATTTTGTATAGATTTAGGGCCTAATATTTGTATAAAAGTTGTTTCTCCCAACTGAATCTAAGCACCCCATAGGCATTTTCATTTTGGTCATTAGAGCCTTGTACAGTTCTTGGCATGCAGAAGGTATTTGACAGATGCTTGTTGACTGAAGGACCCTCTGGCTCAAATGGATTCTTCACACAGTTTGAACAATTTATTCTTCTAATGACGATACTACAAGAAGTCTGCTGATCATAGTTGGAGGGATAGAATAAGGTAAACATTCTATTTTGTGTATAATAATACTTGAAAAATTAAGGTAGTTTAAATGTGAATATGTAAGCATGTATATATACATATATACACACACATTTAAGCATATTAGCATTTACATCAGAACCGAAGAATTATTTAAAATTATTCTCCCATCAGTCACTATTCTATAAATCAATAACCTACCAATATTAAAAGCAATACTACATAATGATGCCATCAAAAATGTTTATCAAATGTTGAGATTCTAGCAGATGCTACTAGAGATGCTAGTAATCTGGTATAATTTCTTCATTTATAAAATAAGAATACTACTGATAGGTCCTATAGGCAGGCTATTTGAACTCATTTTGTAAATGGTTGCAGAGCCTTTGAAAATAAGGCATTGCTTATGGAAATAAGCAAAAGAGAAAATATAAAAATTGAGTATCCCCTGAGGGGCAGCTAAGTGACTCAATGGATAGAGAGCCAGGTCTAGAAATGTGAGGTCCTGGATTCAAATCTGTCCTCAATACTTCATAGATATGTGAACCTGGGCAAGTCGCTTAACACCAATTACCCAGCTCAACACTTTTCTGCCTTAGAACCAATACCAAGTACTGAGTCTAAGACAGAAAAATAGGGGTTTAAAAAAGTGTCCCCTCACTACTTCAACTAGTCATCTGCCTCATAAGACCTTTCCTGCTCTTTTCTACAACCTACCATTCTCTAAATGAAACATAGTGACAATTGTGGGCAACTAATCCTGATAGCCTACCAGATTAGAATGGACACAAAGTCACTTTTACCATATACCACACCAACAGGAGAATAAAAATGGTTGGACATAAAGGACATTTACTATCCACATGTCTTAGGTTTTTGTTTTGTTTGAAAAGCTTTGTGAATAGGCTCACAACTAGTCTTCACCCAAAATAATTACCTCACCAGTTTGTCTGTCATGGTCCATACAAGGTTGTCCATCTTTTGGAGAATAAATTGTATACCTATAAAAAATGCAGCAGAAAAAAAATACGGTTGGATAAAAGTGAAAAACTATATTTTAAGTGAGGCTTTATTCCGGATACTTTTAACTACCAAATACTGAGCTAAAGCTGGCATTCATTAATTATACTTTGTGTAAAAGTCTAGTGAATTAAGGTCTCTTTTCATCAGAAAAATTACAGTTAGAAAAATCTTTTTTTTTTTTAACCCTTACCTTCCGTCTTGGAGTCAATACTGTGTGTTGGCTCCAAGGCAGAAAAGTGGTAAGGGAGGCAATGGGGGTTAAGTGACTTTCCTAGGGTCACACAGCTGGGAAGTGTCTGAGGCCAGATTTGAACCTAGGACCTCCCATCTCTAGGTCTGGCTCTCAATCCACTGAGCCACCCAGTTGCCCCCACAATTAGAAAAATCTTAATGAGCCTGGCTTCCTTTGACAAAATCAAAGACTTGAAAAATTTTAAGATACTCATAAATTGTAATTTTCATTTACAATCTCAAAGAAATCAGAAACTAAGAAGGGCCTTAGAAATCACCTAGTCTAAACTTATTTTATAAAAGAAGAAATTAAGGCCCAAAGAAGTTCTATGATTTGCTTAAGGTTATCCAGAAAGCAAATAGCAAATTGGAATTTGAATCCAAGTCCTCTGCTCTAGAATTTCCCTTATCTTTGTCCCGTTACGGTGTCTTCCCTAGCTACTCTCTTCATCTTTCTAGTCCTGGATTTGCTCCTCTCATTCTATGTTTCTCTGCAATATCCCTTCCTCACTGCTCCTTCCCCTCCTTTCCTTTTCTATCTTTCTCCATAGTTCAAGCCTTTATTAGAGAACTGTTCATTTTTTTTGGGTTTTTGTGGGCGTTACAATGAGCTTCATGTTTCCCTTCACACTTCAGCACAAAACTTGGGATAGCAGAACTACTCTTGGATTTGGAATCAGAAAGACTTGAATCTGAATAATGCCTTGCATACATATTAGTCATATAACATTTAGAAACTCATTTAACCTTTTGGCCTCAACTTTCTCATCTGAAAAATGGGGATGATAATAATGACCTACCTCATAGGGTTGCTATAGTGTTGTGTCAACTTTAATTCATCACTTAAATGTTAGTTACTACTATCATTAATGAATATTAGAGAAACAATTTTAAGGACCAGCTAGTTCAACCTTTCATTTTATAGGTGAAAAAACTGAACCTCAGAAAAAGTAAGCTATTTGCTTTTTCCCAGCAAAAGGAACAAAGTTTGAATTTTTTCCCTACTTTCAGTCTGAGACATAAGAATTGAGATCAAAGAATCAATCTATAAGCAGAAAATTCTGAAAGATCTTAGAAGTTAATAACAGAGAAATTATTCAGGAATTTCTGGTACTTCATGTTAAAAGAACACAGGGGGTAAGATTTAAGGGGCCAGTTATAGGCCAAGAGAAAAATTTCAAACAAATAACTTTGGGAATAAAAATACCAAAATACAGTGAATTTGCTCATTTTCCTTGCTGCCAATATTGATCACAACCTTTAGTTACGATCCTAAAAACTGCAGTATTCAAAAGCCCTGCAGTTTACTCTCCTCCTAGTAAATAGCAGAAATATTCAGAAACAGATGAGACACCTCAGAAAGACAAAGACTCTGGAAAAATAGATAATACAACAGGATTGGGTAGAAGAGAATGGGATTCAGGCAGCGAAATAGCACCGTAGATAAGAGCCCCAGGCCTGGAGTTGGGAGGACCCGTGTTCAAATCTTGTCTCAGACGCTTCCAAACTATGTGATCCTAGGCAAATTGCTTAACCCTGATTGCCTAGCCCCTACTGCTCTTTTGTCTTGGAACTAATTCTAAGTCAGAAGGTAAGGTTTAAATAAATAATAATAATCTTTTTAAAGGAAGAAGAAAATGGGGATGGGGAAGAGAAAACAAAGTTAAAAAAAAGAGAATGGTATAGAAAAAATTCAGGGTACTATTACAGAGCAAGATACATGTGACACTCATTTTTAAATGTCATAGAAATCATTATAATAAACACTATGCTCACCGCTTTCCAAACTTTATTTTGTTTCTTTCTCTTAGTGTCAAAAATTGCCATTTAACAAAGGAATCATAGTAAGGATTAACATCAGTGGTGATGAAAGAACGCCTCCAATCTACCTATGAGGAAAAAAGAAAATCCAAGAACATTATTAAGGTATAACGGGTCTGTCACCATAGCAGCAACTACTTCATCTGATCTCTTTTCTTACCTAACAATATACTTGTTTTTTAATAAAGAAAAAATAATTTACACCACATTTTCAAAAATGCTAAGGAAATTTAGTATTTCCAATATCCATTCATATCCATACATTTCCATAATAACTATCAAGACATAAAGATTTTAATATATTTAAAAGCATTTAAGTCAAATCTTCATAGAAGTGGCTTCTAAAAGACTGAAGTACAAATCTGACCTCTTTATATTCTTTGAGCAGGTGATCTTATTCATTCTTTCTTATAATCATATAAATATACATAACAATACATTATTTATTCTCTACCTTATTAAACTCTACCATTGTTAATTATGATACCTAGCGCCATAGCTTCTAACAATAAGAATTCACACTTATTAATATCCATATATTTTTGTTTTGTTTTGTTTTTTTTAAACCCTTAATCTCGGTGTATTGTCTCATAGGTGGAAGAGTGGTAAGGGTGGGCAATGGGGGTCAAGTGACTTGCCCAGGGTCACACAGCTGGGAAGTGGCTGAGGCCGGGTTTGAACCCAGGACCTCCTGTCTCTAGGCCTGACTCTCAATCCACTGAGCTACCCAGCTGCCCCTTTATTAATATCCATATATTTCTAAATAAACAGTTGACCCAACTATTATATACAACCAGTAATATTCATATTCTTTATTGAAAGCAGCACTTATAGATTCAGAGGGAAACAAATACCTTCAGGCCCATTCTCCTTAGATCTTGAATAGCCAGTGGTGGAAAATAATCAAGCCAATGTTCAGCCTCAGAAAAATTCGCTATTTCTTCATCAGACAGGCCCAGAGATTTCATAATTCCCCACTGGTACTTGGAGGACCCAGCCTTGGCAGCAGCTTTACTCTAGAAAAAACAATCAAAATCAGCATTACCACAAAAGAACAGGAGTATTTCTCATATGTCTTCTCTTCAGACATATCTCCCCTTTTCTAATCTCCTAATATTCTGTCTTATTTTTAAGAGGTGGTTTTTTTCAAACTCTTTCCTTCCAACTAAATATACCTACCAACTCCTTTTCACCCCTTTTCTAATCTCCTAATATTCTGTCTTATTTTTAAGAGGTGGTTTTTTTCAAACTCTTTCCTTCCAAAGTTAGTTAAAGAAGAAAATAATCACCATTTATTCAATGTCCATTTAAGAACACCAAGTATATGCAAATTCCCCATACTGATGGGGAATCTAAGATTATTAAAACATAGACCTTGCATTCATGAAAGTGACAATCAAGCAGGGAGAATATGATACATGCCATTAATGAAATGCCTTATGAATATCACTGGAGTTTCATATCATATTTGGAGTTTCAATTGTTCAGAAAATAATCATAAGCTACTGAATGGCTATATAAACAGTACAGGGAAAAAATTTTAAGTTACACTTCTAAAATACATGCATCTTTATCTTGTACTGCCCAAATAAGAAACCTGAAAAGTCTAAACTGTTCATGCCCACAATTCAAATCGCTACTATGTTTCAGAATTATAGTGATTTAAGTAAGCTAATTATTAGTTTTTTTATTTAAAAAGTTCCTCCAAAAAATAGGTGTTGATATGTCAGAACAAAAATTATAAGGTACACTAATTTAGGCTGTTACACTCTGCTGGTCAAGATACTTATATAGCATTAAGCATTATAATTATATAGTCAGAGGCACTAACAAAGAATTTCATCACCAACAATGAAATAGTTACAGATATAAGTTGTAATCCCAGAGCACCCATATCTACTGTTCTCTCCCAAATCTCATTTGACTTTTTTTAATTATGAGGAATCATTCACAGAAGCCCTCTTCTCCAGTCCACTTTTGTTTTGCCAAACGTCACAAAAAAAAAATCCCCACAAAACACCCTAATTAGGAAGCCAATCTAAAAATATCTTGGGATTGAGGGGATTTGTATTTTTAAAAAACTTAAAATTAGAATGGGTGAATGACTAAAAGAAGGAAACTATAAGTAAAATTAGGTAAACATAGAATAATTTACCTGTCAGATCTATGGGAAAGGAAAGATTTTAAGACCAAGCAAGAGACAGAGAATATTGGAAAATGTAAAATGAATAATTCTGATTACATTAAATTAAAAAGGTTTTGTACAAACCAAACCAATGCAACCAAAATTTGAAGGGAAGCAACAAATTGGGAAAAAAATCTTTATAACAAAAACCTCTGACAAAGGTCTAATTACTCAGATTTATAAAGAGCTAAATCAACTGTACAAAAAAAATCTAGCCATTCCCCAGTTGATAAATGGGCAAGAGACATGAATAGGTAATTTTCAGATAAAGAATTTAAAACTATCAATAAGCACATGAAAAAGTGTTATAAATCTCATAATTAGAGAAATGCATATCAAAACAACTCTAAGGTACCACCACACACCTAGCAGATTAGCTAATATGAAAGCAAAGGAAAGTAATAAATATAAAAGAATAAATAAAAATAAAGTTGGAAGGGATGTGGCAAAATTGGGACATTAATGCATTGCTGGTGGAATTGTAAATTGATCCAATCATTCTGGAAGGCAATTTGGAACTATGCCCAAAGGGCTTTAAAAGACTTTTTAAAAGACTTAAATGACTTTTAATCCTAACGGCTGCCTTCTGATCCAGCCATATCACTGCTGGGTTTGTACCCGAAAGAGATAATAAGGAAAAAGACTTGTACAAAAATATTTATAGCCTCGCTCTCTGTGGTGGCAAAAAATTGGAAAATGAGGGGATGCCCTTCGAGTGGGGAATGGCTAAATAAATTGTAGTATCTGTTGGTGATGGAATACTATTGTGCTAAAAATAATAATGAACTGGAGGAATTCCATGTGAACTGGCATGACCTCCAGAAATTGATGCAGAATGAAAGGAGCAGAACCAGAAGAACATTATACACAGAGACGGATATACTGTGGCACAATTAAATGTAATGGACTTCTCTACTAGCAGCAATGCAATGATCCAGGACAATTCTGATGGACTTATGAGAAAGAACTGTGGGATTAGAAACGCAGAAGAAAAACAACTGCACAATCACATGGTTCAATGGAGATATGATTGGGGATATGGACTCTAAACAATCACCCTAGTGCAAATATTAATAATATGGAAATAGGTCTTGATCAATGATACATGTAAAAGCCAGTGCAATTGCTTGTTGGCTATGGGAGGAGGCTGGAAGGAGGGGAGGGAAAGAACATGAATCATATAAACATAGGAAAATGTTCTAAATTAATTAAATAAACTTAATTTTAAAAATAGAATTTTAAATTAGAAGGAAAAGCAGTCAGACTCAATGTACATTTAATCAATTGAGATGATATGTATGTGACTTGTTCTATAAATCTTAAAGTGCAGTATACTTTTAATTTAATGTAATTTTTTTACCAATTACATCTAATAACAAATTTCCATATACATTTTCTAAAGTTATATGATCCAATTTGTAACCCTCCCTTCCTTCCTCCCCGAGCTAGCAAGCAAGTCAATCTGAGTTATACATGTATTATCATGCAAAACATATTTCCATATAGTTTATTTTTTTGACAACTTATAAAACCAAAACCCCACAACATATACCCAAATATACAAGTGAAAAATCATATGCTTTCAACAGCATTCCTACACCAACAGTTTTTTCTCTGGAGATGGATAGCATGCTTTGTCATAAGACCATCAGAATTGTCCTGGATCATTTTAGTACTAAGAGTAACTAAGTCTTTCACAGTTGATCACTGTACAATATTGCTGTTATTGTGTGCAATGTTCTCCTGTTTCTATTTATTTCACTCTGCATGAGTTCATGAAAGTTTAAATGCTGTATAAATTAAAGCAATTAGCTATTTCTAGCTTGGAAATATAAACTAACATGCTACTCATATTAATGCAGTGTCTACAGCAAAACTGGAGACCCAATTCACTGTACCTTTTTTCCTTTTGCCTTATCCTTGATGATGATCTCTTCTTTCTTTGCAGTAATGTCTTCTTCTTCTTCTTCCTCATCTGGGAATTCAGGAGGGCAACCATACAACTCTATTTCTCTTTTCAACTTATCAGCACATGCCTCAAAACAAATGACATTGAACTTCAAAATTCAGGAGAAAAGTAATTCAGATTCATGTTGCTTTTATGTCCATTTTCATTCTAGGGCATTCATTTTTTTTTAAAACCCTTACCTTCCTTCTTGGAGTCAATATTGTGTATTGGCTTCAAGGCAGAAGAGTGGTAAGGGTAGGCAATGGGGGTCAAGTGACTTGTCCAGGGTCACACAGCCGGGAAGTGTCTGAGGCCAGATATGAACCTAGGACCTCCCATCTCTAGATCTGGCTCTCAATCCACTGAGTTACCCAGCTGCCCCCTAGGGCATTCATTTTTGACAGTCTTTTGCACTAAATCTGTGTAAATTTAAATAGTTCAAATACTGTCATCTAACTTAGGTGGAGGGCACTAAATTTTATACACCTAGATAACATCAGATTTCCTAACTTTTATGCTCTAAAATCTTGCCTCCTTAGTAATTATTTCTAATTTCAAATCTTAAAAGGAATACATTTTCTAATGTAACCAAAGCTTAGTAACACCAGGATTATTTACATTGTAATGGACTAGCCTCCCCTCTAGTTCTCCTCTGATGCTTTATCATATTGTGGAAGTGTCCTGGGATCCTCAAAAGCAATGCCAAGATGACCTAGGGATCTTAAAAGGATTGTGATTTGTAGCACAAAGACAATACCCACACCAATAAAATCACAGATCCTTAAAATGAAGAATGGTGAAATAGGCCACACAAGGCCTGATTTCTAGTTCTAAACAGCAACTGACTTTGTTCTGAGACAGGACAAGTCAATATACCAACCATGTTTCTTCTTCTACAAAAGCATGAGGAGTGTATTAGACGACCTTTAAGGTCCCTTCCAGCTTAGGTTTTTTCTCTAACTCTGATTTCCATTGTATTATGAAAGTCACACTTCATATAGACATATTACTTGGTTTACCTAAAGATTATTAGATACTTTCTTCTAATGTTATTTTAATTATTACCTAATTCTAAAGCAGACCTAAGACTAATAGTGATGATGCACAAATGCCACTGGCATTTTATAATCAAAAGGTATAAAAATTATTTGCAAATCACATAGCATATATGGAATTCTGCTTATTTAAGAATAGTGTAACTTAGTTTCTATCCTTTTTTAAAACCCTTACCTTCTGGGCAGCTGGGTAGCTCAGGGGATTCAGAGTCAGGCCTAGAGACGGGAGGTCCTAGGTTCAAATCTAACCTAACATACTTCCCAGCTGTGTGACCCTGGGCAAGTCATTTAACCTCCATTGCCTACCCTTACCACTCTTCTGCCTTGGAGCCGATACATAGTATTGACTCCAAGACGGAAGGTAAGGGTTTTTAATTTTAAAAAATTTTGTAAATAAAATAAAATAAAATAAAACCCTTACCTTCTATCTTAGAAGTGATACTAATTATCAGTTCCAAGGCAAAAGAACAGTAAGGGCTAGGCATCTGAGGTTAAGTGATTTGCCCAGGGTCACACAGCAAGGGAAGTGTCCAAGGCTAAATTTGAACCCAGGTCCTCCTGAATCTAGGCCTCATTCTCTATCCTCTGAGCCAACTGGCTGCCCTAGAGAGACTTTCGAAGACTAACAAATTCAAATCAATTTTATAATTCTTAAAAATATCATTTTTTATTTAACTAGATTGTCACTTTTCACCCTAAGTTCACAAGAGTCCAATCCAATTTCATATATAATCTTACCTTAATTGGCATTCCAGTACAGTGTAGACCAAAGGGAAACAAGCAGCTCTTTCCTTTTAGTCTCTGATATCCTACTGCAAACTATAAAAAAGAACATTCAAATTATAACCCATAAACATATGCAAAAAGGCAAATCCTCCATAAGAATACTAGTGCTGCATCCGTATACCTTTTTTGTAAATATCTGTATTCTATAAAATTATCGAAACTGAATAGATTTCAATAATGGTTTTTTTCTTTCTGTATTTTCACAAAGAACATAAAACCTGAAAATGCAGTCAAATAACAAGACATATGAATTTCCTTTATAAATAGGTCAAAGATACTTAAAATTAAACAGTTCTTCTAATGACAATGGCATTTATATTATGTTTTAATATTTGCAAAGTATTTTACATAGTTTGATTCTAGATCTCCTTACATGGAAATATATTTGTCCAGATACCATTTCCTTCCCAGAGGCTAATAAAAAGAATGAAAGAAAAAAAAGATTGTTGACATTCAAAGAAAGGTGTACACTTACCTCACATTTAGATAATGAAAACGTATGACCCAAGTGAAGACGTCCATTCATGTAGGGATATGGGAAAGTTACAAAATATTTTTCTTTGCTATAAAGATGGAAAAAAAAACACAGAAGGGGAAAAAAATTAGCTTTTAAACTCACTTTATATTGAAAGGGAGTTGATGTTTCATGAGTTTATCTAAAATTATCAATTATAATGCATGTATTATCCAGATTGAATTGCTTGCCAGCTTTTGGAGAGAGGGGAGAGAAGGAGAAAGAGAGACAATTTGGATCATATGACTTCAGAAAACTTATATGAAAATTTGTTATTACATGTGATTGGTAAAAATAAATTAATTAAATTTTCACTTAATACAAGGATAGTAAATTAGATTACAAGGAAAAAAAAGTTCCCTAGAAAGAATTTTGCTTTCGATTTTAAAATTAAATAATACATTCCAGGTTGTAATAAAGGAAATAAATATTTTCCCATCAAGGTTAGCTTAATAGAAGCCAAAACATTTTAACAAAGTAAATAAACTTCAAAATACATGAATAATCTTTGAATATAATAAAAATGCCAGATAAATTGTTGTATTAAGTGAGGCTTCACAAAATATGCATAAACCAAGTTAAAATGCTTCACACACATACTTTCTCTTGATTATATATAGATATAAACATATAGAGAGAGAAAGATTTGGAGAAGAAGGGTGGGACAAAAATAGAGTAATAGAGATAATCATCACTAAACAAAATAGCTTATGATTACTTCAAACTACCAGAGAGCCATCCAAAATTCTAGATCTAACCACATACTTCAGATCGTCTCCTCTAGTCCAACAAAATAATTAAGTAGTTGTATGATATGAAAGTAGGCCAGTCTTATAGCCAGTAAGGTTCAAATTCTGCCTTTGGCACATATTATTTTCACTAGACAAGTCATTTAATATCTCAATGCCCCAAGTTACTCTCTAAGACTATTAAATAACACAAAAGTTGCCCATCAGTATTAAAGAAGAAAGTTTCCCCAGTGGGAATTCCCTACACTGAGGAAATCACAGCTCTGTAACAAAACAAAAGCCAAAGCAAAAAAGATTTGTGATTTAAGCAGAAGGAGTCCAAGTATAGGAACTTCCTATACCAAATAAGATGATAATCCATTTATGATTTAGTAGTTTGAACTGCTTGAGACCCAGGGCCTTATACTTCAGAAATGGGCTTTAAACTCAAGTCTTCCTAGTTCCAAATCCAGCATTCTATCCTTTATACTGGACTACCTAAATATAATATTTTAATCTGTTATGCTATCCAATTATACACAGAATTATATGAGAGCAAATCTCCTTCTCCTAAAAAATAATTTTCATTTAGGAAATGTGTTTAAGTTCAAAGACATTTTGTAGATAACTATTACACAATTTGATTCCATCTTTAAAATTATTTCATTTTTACCAGACAAAACATTAGTGAAAAAACACTGTATGTGTGTGTTTGGAGTAGGGATGTCTAAGGTCTTTTGTTAAACCTTCTGTTGTCATATGGCTAAAGAGTTCTCCTGGTCACAACTTACTCATTACTGTGCAATAAAAAGGTCTCATCACAAGCATTACTAACATTTCTGTACTTCCATTTCTCCCAGAGAAAGGTTCATAAGACAATAAGTGTATTGGTTTGAGAAACATTATTTACAGTTCTATCAGAATTCATTACCTGGTCAGGCTCCCAGAATCAGATGCATTGGCTTCGAATACTTTCTCAGAATCCCATTTCTGCTGGATTTCTCTTTCAATCTTCTTCAAAAAGTCGACTTTAGCAGTTCCTTTCCGTTCCTTTCAAAAACAGAAACAGATTTTATGTGAAGAGCAAAGAGAAAGCCAATTTGATTGGATCACAGAATATGGGAGGGAGTATAATGTCCAATGTGGCTGGAAAGTTAGGCTGACACCAGACTATGAAGGCCTAAACAGAAGAGTTTATAATTTGATTCTAAAGGAAACAACAGGCAGGGCAGCTAAGTAGTACAAAAGATAAAGCACCAAGCCAGGAGTCGGGAGGACCTGGGTTCAAATCTGGTCTCAGAAGCTTCCTAGCTGTGTGACTCTGGGCAAGTCACTTAACCTTGATTGTTTAAACCTTGCTGCTCTTCTGTCTTGGAATTGATACTAAGGCAGAAGGCAAAAGCTTTCTAAAATAAATAAAAGCAATGAATAAATAAATTTTCTAAAATAAATAAAAGCCAATGGTGTTGACTAAAAATAGGAGTGACATGGGCAGCTTAGCACTTTAAAAAAGTCATTGGCAGCAGTGTGTAGGATGAAATAGTGTATAAAGACACTTAAAGTAGAGGAATTAGGAGGCTACCACAATAAACTAGGTGCGAGGGGGAAAAAATTTGAACTAAGGCAGTAATTCTATGAGAGAAAGGGTTTGATTCAAAAGATATTGTGGAGGTAGAAATAAAATTTGGCAATTTTAATGTATACATGGGGTGAGAATGGGTAAGGCAGAGTGAGTAATTGACAGTGCCAGAGTTATGAACCTGAAAGATGATGATGCATTCCACAAAAATGGGGAAGTCTGGAAGATGGGAAGGTTTGCTGTATGTAAGAGAACTATAAAAGTTGCCCTCTACCCCCAAAAAGGGATTAGTTTTCCCTAAAAGGCAACAACTCTGAGACTTAATGGTTCCTGCCTCCCTTAAGCAGCTTTGTAGTCACTTAAAGGCATAAAAAGGTTATGGAAGAAAATAAAAATTTATGGGGAGGAAGAGTGCAGATTCCTATTTGATGTTGGGCCTATCAAAGGAGATATATTGATTTGGAAATATCTAAGGAACATCGAATTTAAAATATCTAATAGGCAACTGGCGGTGTGGAAATCAAAGCTCAAGGAAGAGACCGATAAAAACATAGTCATCAAATGGTGTTTTTCTTTATCATTGTTTGACATCCAAAGGAATCAGTTTAGATTTTATACTAAATAATACAAACAATTACAATAGAGTAAAGAAAGAAAAAAATAGATTATTCATAAGTGGAAGAGAAATGGTAGGTCTCTCCTCTAAAAGAGACAAAAACAATAAAGATGAACTCTAGGATATATGGAAATAATATCCCCTATTCATCCTGGACAGTTAGGTAGCCTTGTGGAGGAAAGAATCCTACCCCAGACTTAAAACCCATGGGAACCTGAGAAAATCACTTAACCTCTCTTAGTCTTTATTTCTTTTTCTATAAAACGGGACTAAAAATAGCACCAATTTCACAGGTCTGTTGTCAAGGATCAAGTGAGATAAGGTAAATCACTTTACAAAACCTGTAAAGCACTATATTAATGCTAGTTTTTATTATCATCATTCAGAGCAAACAAGAAATGGAGTAGCACTTTAAAAAAATCTTCATAACTGCTCTGTTGAGTGGCCTTATTAATAAATTGCTTTTAAGAAAACCAAAGGAAATACAGAAAGTGGACAAAAACAAGCAGGGTAATATTGGTACTACTATCTTGAATTTAACATATACTTTTAAAAAAAGAAACTATCTACATGTAAGAGATTCAGTTTCATATACAATCTTCTGTTTCATCAGCTTTTCAAAGTCAAAATGCCCAGAATCTAACCTATTAATTTCCCTGACTAAATCTGATCTTTCTGATTTAACTATTTGTCAGATGTCACCATTACCTCAATCCCCTCCTAGTTCTTACTTTGGGATTCTCTGATTTTTTCAGGTCACCTATTATAAGTCTCCTAATACTACTGATTATGCATCTACAAAAATCTCTAGCATCCATCTCATCTACTATTCTTCCTGCCCCCAAGCTAGAATGGATTTTCATGTTACCTGGTCTAATGCAAAAGTCTCCTAACAGATCTTACCACTATCATTTTCAGTCTATTTTTTATACTTTTAACAGAAAAATTTTCACCATTTGGTCATATTACTCCTCCCCTCAAAAATCTATAATCATGGGCAGCTGGGTAGCTCAGTGGATTGAGAGCCAGGCCTAGAGACAGGAGGTCCTAGGTTCAAATCCAGCCTCAGACACTACCCAGCTGTGTGACCCTGGGCAAGTCACTTGACCCCCATTGCCTACCCTTACCAATCTTCCACCTATGAGTCAATACACAGAAGTTAAGGGTTTAAAAAAATTTAAAAAAAAATCTATAATCATTATCTATTGTCTAATTCGTGAAGTTCAATTTTCTTTGTCTGGTATTCAAAGCTCTCCATAATTTGAAGACAACTTACCTACCTTTTCTTTTTTTTTTTTAAACCCTTACCTTCTGTCTTGAAGTCAATACTAAGTATTGGCTCCATTGCAGAAGGGTGGTATGGGTTAGGAAATGGGGGTTAAGTGACTTGCCCAGGGTCACACAGCTAGGAAGTGTCTGTGGCCAAATTTGAAACTAGGACCTCCCGTCTCTAGGCCTGGCTCTCAATCCCCTGAGAAACCCAGCTGCCCCCTATCTTCCTTTTTAAATGTAACTTTCATTCATAATAAACTTGAGTCAAATTGGAAGATTATACCCCAAAATTTGTAGTCTTCTGACTCTAAAGTTTTATTCACACTATTCATTGGACCTACAATATAATTCCTGGTCCTCTTAACCTACTAACTCATTCTTTAAAGTTCAATTCAAATGCCATCTGTTCAAAAAAGCCTTCCATGATTCTGCCCCATGACTAAGTCTTTCTCCTTAGCTCTCAGTGACACCATTTTGTGCCGCTACTGCAATTATCATGTTTATGTTCATATTTTGGTTATCTGTCTCATCCCCCTCAGTTTAGGATAGGGACTGCCTTACCTAAACTTAGTATTTCCCCAAAAACATATCGAAGTAATAAATCTTAGGTGAATTTAATTAAGAAACTAATTTGTGGGCAGCTTGGTGGCTCAGTGGTCAAGTTGAGAGAAAGACCTAGAAACAGGAGATCCTGGATTCAAATATGGACTCAGAAAACTTCCTAGCTGTGTAACCTTGGATAAGGCACTTAACTGCCATTGCCTAGTCCTCACCATTCTTCTGTCTTAGAATAAATTCACAGTATTGATTCATAGACTTAAGGTAAGGGTTAAAAAAAAAAAAAGGAAACTAGTTTAAATGCTTGCCAAAGCCAAATGGCTAGTATGAGTGGACTGGGGACTTGAAATAAAATCTTCTGACTCTTGGTTTAAGGTTTTTTCTGATCTAAAGTATCACCTAGATCTAAAATGATCAATGATCTATGGCTGGGAAAAGTTCTGTCAGAAATTCTGTTAAAGAGGTCTATCTTAAGTAAGCAGAACTAGGAAAACACTGTACACAGTAACAGCAATAATGTAAGATGATCAACTTTTAAAGATAGCTATTATCAGCAATACAATGATCTGGAACAATTCTGAAGGACTTATGATAAAGAATGCTACCTACCTCCAAGAAAGAAATGTTGGAATCTGAATGTAGATAAAAGTATACTATTTTTCACTTTATTTTGAGGTTTTGGTTTAATCAGAGTATTCCCTTACAACAATGACCAATATGAAAATGTTTCATATGATCATACATGTATAATCCAGGTCAAATTGCTTACCATCTGAGGCAGGGGAGAAGGAAGGAAGGGAAAGAGACAATTTGGATCTTATGATTTCAGAAAATATGTTGAAAATTGTTATTGCAGGTAATTGGGAATATAAAATATTTAAAATAAAGAGGGGCCCATCTCTTTAAAATACAAAAAAGGAAAACAAGTGATTGATTTTTTAAAATGTAACTATACAACCGCTTGAACGCATTGGTCGGGGTGGACATGATTGAGGGTGTGGACTCAAAACTACCACACCAATGCAACTACCAACAATTTGGAAATTGGTCTTGATCAAGGACACATGACAAAACTAGTGGAAAAGTGCATTGGCCATGGGTGGGGGGAGCGCGGGGGGGGGGGGGAGGGGAAAGGAGGAGCATGAATCATGTAACCATGTTAAAAATGAATATTAATAAATGTTTAAAGAAAATGTAACTATAAAGGGCACTGGATCTGGGATCAGAACACCTACAATCAAATTTTAGCTCTATCTCTTTTAATTACTAGCTTAACAAGTCACAATATTTGTGTGTTTTAATTCTCTTCTTTAAAATGAGAGTAATGAACTAGATTATCTATAAGGACACTCATAGTTCTAAAATGATATAACACTATAAAACACTTTGAATGAAAGAAACTCTTGCATCAATATCATCCAGGTCAAAGTAAAAGCCAGTTTATTGAAGATAGGGAAAATTTCCTATATGATAATCAAAGATATTTTGGAAACAAATTCCCAACTTTCACTTATGAGTTACTATTTAATGCCCTCCTAGAACCAAAAAAGGGGAACTCTTGCTATTGAGGCCTTTCCATAAGGATGCCAAATTAACTTGAATGCAAATCAGGATCCTCACAACATAAAACAATACAACTCTCAGGGACCAGAGAAGAGACAGTGAAATGGCAGTCATTAGGAAGATCAGTCTAGATTTCTTTATGTTTGGAAAAATTCTGTCTAATGGAGCTCCCCAGAATTGGATGTGTCATAAAGCAGACCACTGATTTAAATTAATGAGGTATCTCTCACACACACACCAAAATAACAATTTCTACCAACAACTATCCTCTATGACTGAAAGAGGGCCAAATGGATCTGGAATCAGAAAACTTGAATTTGAATCCCAACTATTCTTATTTCCTCAGTAAACTTTAAATAATTCCTTACTCTAGTGTATCTCAAACTCACTTTCCTTCTCTGTAAAAATAACAGCTGTATGATTTCCAGGGATCTCTTCCTAGTCTATGGAGAATCAACAAATTCCAGCCTCCTGCCTGCAGAACAAGCTAGATACTGAAGGAGACACAAGGTTTTAGAGGAGACACAGCTCCTGCCCAGGAGGAGCTCAAGGGTCCTAGAAGGATAAGAAACAGATATAGATAATTGTGATACACAATATATTCAAAGTGCTTGAAAGAGACCCAAGAGGGGGAAGATGGTGTGGAAACAGAGGAATACAAATCATGCCAGAGAATAGCACCTGAGCACCATGCCCAGCTTAATAAATGTTTATTGATTGATTGACTCATTGATTTTTGAAGGGCTTCCTTTTCTAAGATTCGGTTTCCCCACGTGTAAAAACAAAAGAGCTAGCTAAATGCCAGGTCAGCTCAAGAGCCCCTGGCCCCATCAGAGAACGGGGGG
>NC_058131.1:395308097-395321130 GCF_016433145.1 Gracilinanus agilis | reverse complement strand
GTGGAGGGGGGGGAGAATAGGGAGGGAGATCGAGTCAGTCAGTCGCATAAAGGGTGTGCTGAGTGTTTTTAAAACCGGCTTCACGCTACTCTTTGAAGCTTAATCCGAATTATTAACATTTTCTCCATTACTTTCTTAAGACTTAGAAAAGCAACAAACCAATAAATCAAGCTCAGAATGGTGACGTTTGCCGGTTTCCGAGATATAAATGCACACAGGCCTGCGTAAGCCGGCTTAGGCACTCCTAGGCGAGCAGCCACCACAGGGAGATGGCAAAGACCGAGGCCGAGCTTGTGGCCACGGCCGTGACTGAGACTTTGAGAGCACCCAGAGCTGGGACAGGAAGAGATGGACTGGGCTGGGGGGAACGGGGAGGTGAGAGGTTGCGGGGGGAGAACTGGACTCACCGTCATGGCGCCACACGCACAGTCCCGGACACCTCAGTGAATCCAATGCTGGCCCCCACGCAGCCTCCGGAGAAGTATAGGCTAGAACACCCTCTCCGCCTTCTTCTCAGACAACCACTCCCACGTGGCGATCACACACAGGACCTACAGTAACTGAGGAAGAAAACCCAGTTCCCCAGGCTCAGCCTCCTAAAAGAAGGCACTCTACCCAGCCCCCTAGGAATTGTAGTTCTCAACCAACTGGAGTAAGTGATCATTGGGAGTCATTTGACTACACTTCCCAGAGGGAAATGGGCTCTCAGCCTCAGACAGGAACTACACCGGCGTTAAGGAGCGTCAACAGGGTTCGCGAGGGCAACTTCTACTACAAATCCCGTGATGCCGTGCAGGATGTCTCAAACTTCAACCTTTTCACCCTGAGGAAGAGAGGCGGTGTCTTGTAAAGTAGTGTGGTCTTTATTACTCTTCTTAGGCAGGGACGCTAATTATGGCTTACCGCTTCCCACAAATAATTATGTTCACTATTATTCATCTGCTTAACATTTAGACTCTTTATAACCATTTATCAGCAATCCTCATTTTAAAGATGAGGAAATTGAGGCACTAAGGCGTCACATCAATATTTTCAGGTCCTGCAATAATTCCCTGGCTTAGACAAGACTTTGCTAATTTCCTAGGCTTTGGGTGTCTGAAAGCCTGGGATTATTCGGTCTTGGGGGATCTTCATCAATAAAACTTTATGAAATATTGAGCCTACAGAGATAGGCATGCTGTATCTAGAAAGTGCATTGAATTTGAAGCCTAGATAATAATAGTTGGCATTTACATAGTGTGCTTTAATAGGTGCAAAATGCTTATATATGTATACATATAATCCCTCTTGAATTTCACAATAGTCCTGAGATGTAGGTATGATAGATACATTTTTTCTTTTATAGATGAAGCAACAAAGGTAAAGTGAATTGCCCATGATCACACAGCTAGTAGACAAAGGAAGAATTGGAACTCAGGTGTCCAAGGCCAGCTTAGTCCACATAGCCCCCTCCAAGATTTAGTCCTACTATCAACCTCTTCACAACCAAAACCTTTACTTAATAAATAAATAATTAATAGATTCCTAGGACCATATATTTAGACCTGAAAGGGACCTTGAAAATTATATCTAGTCCAACCTCCAACCAATATGGACATTGGAAATTGTATACCGAAAAGGTCATTCAAGGGCATACAGGTAGCAAAAATGGGATTTTAATTCCATGCTTTTTCCACTACAGGAATCCTTGAAGTCCCTTCTACCTGTAAATCTTATGATTCTACCTAGAAAATAAAAATGCAAGTTTATATAGTAATTTAAGGAGGAAACTGAATTAGTGAAGAGCTTGGAATGAGTGTGTTTTTTGGAAAACAGTAAGATCAGCTTTCCTAGTGACAAACAAGGCAAATTTGTAGGGCAGGGTCCTTAAAAAGCCCAGCATAGGAGTTGAAGGAGCAAGTTGATTTTAAAAGATAGAAATAATAATAAGTAGAATTTATACAGTGCTTTGTATTTCAGAAAGTATTTTACAAAATATATCTCACTTGACCTCACAATAACCTTGTGAAATAGGTTGTTGTTCAGTCATTTCAGTCATATCTGATTCTTCATGACCCCATTTGGGATTTTCTTGGCAAAGATACTGTAGTGGTTTACCATTTCTTTCTCCACTTCATTTTTCAGGCAAACAGGGCTAAGAGACTTGCTTGTAAATGTCTGAGGCCAAATTTGAACCCTGGTCTTCCTCATTCCAAGTCTACCTAGCTGCCTGTGAAATATATACATGGGAATTTTGACTCCTTTTATAGATGAGGAAATCTAGCCTCAGAAATATTAAGTGGCTTGCTGAAAATCACAGGAAGTGCCAGTACTGTGATTCAGGTCTTCTTACTCCAAATCCAGTGGTTTATCCCTGAGAGAATAACATAATGATAGTGGGGGAGGGAGGTTTCATCTAGACCAGTAATGGGCAAACTACTGCCCCCGGCCCAGATGTGGCCTCCCCGAAATGTTCTATCCAGCCTCTGGGACATTATTCCTAATTTGATGAATACAATGAGTAGGATACAATGAAATACAATACAATACAATGAAACTTTAAAAGAGTTGCCTTAGAAACAGACTGACAGATGAGGATTTCCTTTCCTTTGGCCTCCTCTTTAAAAAGTTTGCCCATCACTGATCTAGAAGCAATATGACTAATGAATTGGAGGAATGGTATAATTGATAGAGTGAGGGGCTTAGAGTCTGGAAAACCTCAGATCTGGCCTCACATGCTTAGCTGTAAGATCCTGGGCAAATCACTAACCTCATTTGCCACAGTCTTTCCATCTGAAAAATTGAGATGATAATAATAATGCTTACCTCCTCCTCCCATAACTCTTCATTTCCTATCTAACTGTACTCATTTTTTTATTTCTTTGGCTACTCTTTTGGAACTTTGACATCTGGAGCTATACTTTTTTTAGACTTCTTTGCTCTCGTTTTGGAATTTTGGATTTCACTGACTTCTCTCCATCTAGGTCCCCTTACCCCTCCCACCTTTTCACCTTTCTTTTTTATGTAGTCCTCCTCAATTAGATTGTAAACTTCTTGAGGGTAAGGATTGCCCTTCTTTGCCATACTGTATCCCTAGCACTCAGAACAATGCCTAACCTAGGGGAAGCATTTAAAAAAAAAACACCTTCTGTCTTTTGTAACAACTTAGTAACAACTCTTTTTTTTTCTTTTTTTTTTTTTTTTTAAACCCTTACCTTCCCTCTTGGAATCACAAACCCTTACCTTCTGTCTTAGAGTGTACTGGCTCCAAGGCAGAAGAGTGGTAAGGGTAGGAATGGGGGTTAAGTGACTTGCCCAGGGTCACGCAGCTGGCAAGTGTCTGAGGCTACATTTGAACCTAGGACCTCCCTTCTCTAGGCCTGGCTCTCAATCCATTGAGCTACCCAGCTGCCCCCTCAGTAACAACTCTTGATGACAGAAGGGCTAGGACTAGGCAAACAGATTTTAGTAATTTGCCCAGGGTCACAAAACAAGGAAGTGTCTGAGATCATATTTGAATCTAGGTCTCTATCCACTGAGACCCCTAACTGCCTCCAGAGAAAGCATTCATAAATTTTTATTGACTACTTGATTGATTCTTGATTAAGGTTTTAGGAAGGACAAAATGAGATAATATTTGAAAAATATTTTGCATACCTTAAACCACTATGTAAATGTTAGCTATTGTTATCATCAATAGTATATTCTTTCAGTTGTCACTGTACTTGCCACACAATAATCATTCATTAAATACTTTTTAATTCATTTATTCACAAGTAGAAACACAACAGTGCCTTCTCATTGTTTGCAATTGTCAATTGTCATACATGTACTCCCATCATGATGTCATCCATGTGCTTTCCCCTTTGATTATGTTATCTAATTCCCATTCAAAATTCAACTTAAAAGACACTTCCTCCCTTGCTCTGTTTCAGATTGACCTCACCAGTCATTATTGAATTCAACAGCCCATCAGCATTTCTATATTTAGGTCTCTAAAATCATAATTAGCTTTAGCTTGTTTATATCCTTCTGTAGGTGTTTTTGTTGTATGTTTGTCCTCTCTTTTCTTTTTTGATTCCAAACTCCTTCAAAGGCAGGCATGCCATTTGCTACTTTTGTTGTATTAGGGCAATTTAGCACCTTAGCATTCTACTGTTCTTAATCGCAGCTCTATGCTTCAGCTCTTCTGGAATGACACAAAGGCTTTTAAAATAATAAAGTTGGGACAGCTAGATAGCCCAGTGAATAGTGACCCAGGCTGGGAGACAGGAAGTCTTGAGTTTAAATAAGGCCTTAGACACTTCCTTGCTGTGTGACTCTGGACAAGTCACTTAACTTAAATTGCCTAGTCCTTGCTTTCTGTCTTAAATTTGATACTAAGACAAAAAGTAAGGGTTTTTAAAATTAAATAATAAAGTAGCGAGAATCTTAATAATGCACACTAAGTAGGAAAAAGAGTACTTCTGTACAAGCAATTTTTGGAATTTTTCCTTTAGTATATTAGAGCAGTGGGGAAGAACTATTTATAAATTGGGATGGCTCATGGGCAAACCACTTCTCTCTGAGCCTTTTTCCTCATGAAAATTGAAAGGATTAGACTAGATGATGTCTAAATTACCTTCTTGTTCTAATTCCTATGGTATTCCAAGTAGTTGAGAAAAGGATGGTCTTTGTGTTAATGAAAAAGCTAGACCTTTTCCAAACTATAAAACCAGGAGAAAAGAGTTATATTAATTAGTGGGAAGGCTACTTATGCTTGGTCTTTTGTACCCAACCAGACATCTACTATGACACATTACTGGGATTTCCAAGTTTTCAATGACACTTCATTGTCTATTTTTATCCTATAATTTTGAAATTTTTAATTCCTCAAACCAAAACCACTCTAATAGACAAATAAATAGCTATTTGAAAATTAGATTCACAATCCACATGACTTGGATCTTCAATCTTCTAGCATTCCAAAAAGCTTCCCTGTTGTATCATAGCTTCACAGAGAAAATATGACACTTTAATTATCAAAACAATTCCTCTGTCTTCTAAATATTCTATTCCTGCTTTCATTACTACTGCTTCCATATCTTGCATAGTACTGCTGCCCAGGCACTACATGAAGTTTGGTTCCCAACTATAAATTATTTACATCTCTCTTTCTACCAATTTTATTTTCATAGAATTTCAGAGCTGATAGGGATCATAGAGAGATCTCTTGATGCTGCTGTGGCACAAGGAAACAGAAAGCCCTAAAATCACCTGGGCTTATAGTAGTATCTATCCCATATAGTGCTCAGATAATAATATAAGCATAAGTCCAATAACAGTAAAAGTCAAGGGAAGATTACAACTTGATACCCACAGTGGTATTGGTATCAAGTTTGAAAACAGAAACATTCCAAACAAGAAAAGTAGCAAATTTTAAAAATGAAGCCAGAAGACAAATTTGGTCTACTGGCAAAAGTTAGAGCCAATGGATTTAAAGTATTTGCTTCCTGGTTTGAAAATCCAACAGGCTCTAATTTATTTAATTGAAGGACAGCTGGGTGGTTCATTGGATAAAAAGCCAAGTCTGGAGATGGAAGGTCCTGGATTCGAATTTGATCTCAGATACTTCCTAGCTATGTGATCATGGGCAAGTCATTTAACCTCAACTGCCTAATTCTTGGAACTAATGCTTAATATTGATTCTATGACAGAAGGTAAGGCTTTTAAAAATTGTTTTTAATATTTCATGGAACATGGATTGACTATAAATTATACACAAATGCCTAAATGCAATAAGAGTTTTCTCTTTAAATCCAGAAGGTCATTTAGTCATTGCTTTCCTTACTATATCTATTTGAAAATTTCTACTTCCTTTTCCATTTATCCCCAGAGGAAGCTGGATGCTGGCAAAGAAGGATTGTAGAGGGAATTCCTTCTCAGATGCCAAGAAAATTAGTTTCAACCCCATTGATAGCTTGGGCACAAGAGAAAAAAAATCCTTCAAATTAATTTCCTCCAGTGATCCATTTCTGACTTTGAAAAAAGTCAACTTCAGCCAATGTTTGGGTGAAAGAATTGTGAGCTGAATGTCTGCCTGATGTGCCACATGTAATGGAGTTGACCTGAAACCAGGAAAATTAAATTCCTGACTGGAAAAGTAAGCATGTCACAGGGGAAAGGCAATTGGATGTGCAATAGAGGATTTTGAATCCTAGTTTTGTCACTTTCTCCCAATGAGGTTAGCTTCTCTAGACCTCAATTACCTCCTCTGTAAAATGGGTTGGATTAGATAATTTCTAAAATTTCTTTCAGCTCACGATTTAAGATCCTATGTTCCTTGATATCTGTTCTTGCAATTATCTTTCTTTTTTATTATAAAGAAAAATATTTATTTTGCCAATTACATGTAATAACAAATTTCCACATAAATGCTCAAAAGTTATATGATTCAAATTGTCTCCATTCTTTCCTTCTTTCCCTCCCTCCTCCCAGAGCAGGGGAGTGGGAAGAAATTTGATCTGGGTTATACATATATTATCATCTTGCAATTATCTTAAATGTGTAGCTTCTCTATATCTATTAATTCCCTCTTTTTCTCCCCCATCTCTGTAGCTCCTGTTTCTCCAAGTAAATTAATATGACTCACAAATGGATGAAAATACATTTATTAAGCATTTACCAAGTGCCAAAAGCTAAATACAATACAAAAAGGGATGATAGTTCCTACCCTTAAAGAGTTTACATTCTAATGGGGGGAAAAAAGGAGAGTAAGTGGCCAGGGAAGAGGCTCTTTAATCCAGAAAGTTATTGGGTCCACATAGGGAAACAGATTGTTGACATATCCCATGGAGGAATGATGACAAAATTGATTTGATCATGGTTCATGGTTCCTGAACTGAGATTGGGAGGAAAGGGTATATCCTTTCAGAACAAAGAGGGTTGGTGAGGCCATGGAGGAGAGAGGTGAAGCATGGCTAGAGCTTTTCCTGAAATAGTGGTCAGGCATAGGGAGACACCAATCAGATGAGCAATTTCTCCAAAACGAGAGAAAAAGTTGAGAGAAGCATTAATCTTTGGATTTCTAGAACTCTCTTTCACTAAGTAAAGCAAAGATACTTGTTCTCTTCTTCATGTGAGTGAGGAAGGCAATTATAGAACACATGGTTTGCAATTCAATTTCTTCAAATGCCTGGCTATTAGGTCAGCAGCTGAGACTACAAGGACTAGAATGGCATGTATAATTGCTTCCCTTTGAAATGAGCAAATTGTCTAAGGATGAAGACAGAAAAAAATGACTCAGTGTCATGCGTTTCCAGTCTACTTCCATGGCCACAGATTGGGTGTACTACATTAACCCCAAATTAAAATGTGAATGTAAAGTGGGAACTTTTGGTCTCAAGGGGATTGTGATTAGCTTTCTGTAATCCATCACCACTACTGTAGAAACAATTCCTATTAACAATCTCACAGCATCAACTTATATTCTGTTTCTTTGTAGCCAAGATGTAGAAGCAATCGTTAAATGAATTGGATTCTATTTTGTGCAATACTTCTTTGTGAATAACTTCATCATTTCACAGATGAGGAAACTGAAGCTCCAAGAAATTTAGTGAGTTATTTAAGAGACACATAGGTAATGAATAGTAGAACTGGAATTTGAACCCAGGTTCTCTGAATCTAACTCCAACAGTGTGTGTGAGACACCATAGTTCCAACCATCCTAGACTGCTTAAGCTCTTCAAGAGTAGGAACTGTCGCATCTTTTATTTTTGAAATTAATCTATATTCTACCATGTACCAACCTTAATTGTTTGGTGAATTGAACTTAACCCAGTTTTGTCAGTAACTGTCCTGTTGACTTTGTATAGGTCACAAATCTCTCTGCAGTTCATTTCTGACATATTTTTCCTCTTAAGGGTGTTTTGAAACTGGGACTTGCCACAAAGATATAAACCTAAGATATGGTTTTCACTCCTGTAAAAGAAGGCAATTCCTTCTCTATTATCTCAGCATTATGTGACTTTCATGCCCTGCTTTAAGCCTAATCAATTAAAATCAAGATGCTTTTATTCAATTCAACAGTTATTTGACATCTACTGTAGGTAAGGTTTGAAAGACACAAAGACAAAAATGAAATGCCCCCTCTCTTTCGAGGTTATATGTTTTAATGAGCTATAGATACACACATAGAAGTAAATAAATACAAAGAATATACAAATTAATACAAAGTATTTGTTTTTCTTTTCTCTTTTTTTTTAGATTGATTTCATTACTAAGAAATACCCAATGAGGAAATTCCTTTTTTCAATAAAGGTTCTTAGAAAGTTGCCTGGAACATGGTTGAGATTGAGCCTGTCTTAAATTCATACAGCCAGTATGTATCACAGACAAGACTTGAATCTAGGCCTTCCTGACTGAGGCCTCTATAATACAAAGTACATACAAACTAATACAAAGTAATTTTGGGAGAGAGACCCTCCCAATAACTAGGGGGAAATCAAGAAAGGCCTCATGTAAGAGGTGTCACATGAACTGTACTTTCTTCTGAATATAATTTTTATTGATACATCTGGTTTTACATTGCTTTTCAGAAAGCCATCCCAATATAACCAACTATTCAAAGGAAAGAAGAAAAAGAGAACAAAATTAGCAAAACTTTTCAAAATATCCTCCTCCCCAAAATCTGAAAATATATACAAATTGCTTAGGTTGTTATTTAGTCTCTCACAGAATGGCTTTGGTTGATAAAAGTGTAAAGATCCCATTCAACACAGTTTTGTTCACATCTAATTTAGACATCAAAACTAAATGGGAGGGTGGGGCAGCTGGGTAGCTCAGTGGAGTGAGAGTCAGGCCTAGAGACAGGAGGTCCTAGGTTCAAACCTGGCCTCAGCCACTTCCCAGCTGTGTGACCCTGGGCAAGTCACTTGACCCCCATTGCCCACCCTTACCACTCTTCCACCTATGAGCCAATACACAGAAGTTAAGGGTTTAAAAAAAACAACTAAATGGGAGTGGTTTTAACCTATACTTCTCTTAGGTTTAGGTGCGACCTCATAAATTCAATGGTCCTGGGTCCCATTGGATTAGAGTTGTCTAGTTTTGGGGGTAAACATCTACTTGGGAGAGGCCACCAAGAAAGCCTAAGCATGGTAATTTTACAAAAGCATCAGATATGTACTGAGAGTTCTTAGGACAGTAAATAGTCATGGTAAAATATAAAATAATTAATTCCCAGTATACACCCCTTTTTATATTTTGATGAGATTTAAGTACTAACTCCCATCTATTTGTTTAAACCCTTACCTTCCTAAGATCAATACCTTGTATTGTTCCAAGGCAGAAGAACTGCATGGGAGTTAAGTGACTTGTCCAGGAAGTACCTGAGGTCATATTTGAACCTAGGACCTTCTGTTTCTAGACTTAGCTCTCTATCCATTGAGCCACCTAGCTGTCCTCCTCTCATCTATTTGTAACAACAGTTATAATTTAAGTTAATGAATGCTGTTTTCAATTGTTCTGTTAACGCAATTTATGAGTCTTTTATGCTTAGTACTTTTTTTGTTTGATGGAATAAACTATCTCTCCTATATCTGATTCACATTGTAAATTGAGTATCTTTCTACTTCTTCTTTTGGGGAAACTCTGGTCTTGAAGGCTCTCAACCTGGGGTCCATCAATTTTTAGATAGCAGATAGATAGAATGACAGATAGAGGATAGATAATACTTTTCAAATATATTTCATTTCTTTTGCAATCCTGTGTGTTTTGTTTAAAAAACATTATTCAGAGATGAGGTCCATGGGCATCACCAAACTGTCAAAAACTGCTATGATATGGAAAAAGTTAGCAACATCTGACCTAAGCAATATGCAAAAATTTCCCAGAAGTCCTGGGATAGGCTTCTGGACAGGCAGAAGAGGGCAGAGAACACCTTGCTCTTCAGAAGCCAGGCTTTCCCAAACTGAATCTAGTCCAAACCTGGGCTCAGAATTTGAATTTGGCACAGCACTCCTGTCCCCAGGGCCAAGCAGCACTTCCTAAAGTTTGAATAAGTATATATAGAGAATATATATAAAATAAATGTAAGGTGGTTAGAAGAGGAAGAACACTAACACTTGGAGGAATAAAGTGCAGCTTCATTTGTAAAGTAGCATTTGAGCTGCTGTCATGAAGAAAGCCAAGGATTTGAAGAAGTTGGAGGTGAGGTTGGAATGCTTTTCAGGAATGGAGGACAGCAAGTATAAGATGGAACATTGTGTAGGTCAGTATCAGGACTATAGAGTATATGTCAGAATACAATGTGTAAGAATACTAGAAAAGAAAGGACAGGAATAACTTTAAATGCCAAACAGAAAAGTTTATATTTGGTGATGGACAAGCCACTACCTCTCTGGCCCTACATTTCCTGATCTGTAAAATGAAAGTTGGACTAGTTCTCCAAAATCAAATCTAGCTCTAATTTTGTGACCCCCAAATCCTATGATTGTGGCAGCAATAAGAAGCCAATGTAGTTATATTAAGAGGTGACATGGTTAGATCTTTATTTGGAAAATTATTTTGTTGGCTATGTGGAAAACCAGTTTCTATTATTCCATAGTAACTTGCTGAAAAGGAGATGGAAGAGAAAAAGGAAGAAGAAATAACTAAATGAAAATGTCTTTTTCTCTACTCCTTGATAGAAGTAATCTCTCAGTTACCTGAATTTTGTGCCACCATTTTGCTTTCCTGTGTACTTATCATACTTATCATAGTTCAGTTTAAATTGTCCTTATTTGTCTTCCTGGTTTATCTGTCCAACTAGATTACAAAATCCATGAGAACAAAGACTCTCTTTATATATCCCCTAGTTCCAGTACAAGGTCTTAATAGGTGTTCATCAAATTGAATGAATTGAAAGATAAATGGAAGAAAGGAGAAATAAACATTTTGGTGAGGTATAGTCAGAGTATATTTTTGTAAGCCAGTTTAATTAAATTTTTTCAAAGATAAGATGAGTATTTATATTAGAGAGATTACTATGAATAAGATATGGCATACAATTAAGAAAATTTAGCACTTTATTTAAAATAGAATTTTTTTAGGGAAATGGACAATAGAAATGATATTGATATCAACTCTTTATTTCATTCAGATGTTAAACAAATGTAAATTAATTATTAGAACTAGAAGACCAAAAGAGTCCATGAAGTACCTTAGTTATCCAACATTTACATTCTTTCTAAATGGAGATAGATGGCTCCCTGGATCAGAATATAAATTGATTTGTAAAATCTTGCATAAGAAATACTTCCCTCTTTCAAGATAGGGGTGAAAAAAGAAAAAAAGGAAAATGCTGCTATTAAGGTTAAACAATGCTTGGAACCCATATTGTTCTGGGGGATTGTTAGATATTCCTGAGCCATGTCTTAATGTAAATATGCAGTACCTAAAACCCATAATGAAAGGAAAAGGAAAGAAGCTTCTTGTGTCACAGAGACCATTGGTAATAACAGTGGAAGTACCTAAGTAGTTAACATTCTCAAAATACTTCTTGGCTAGCTCAATTCAATCAATAAACTCCAATTTAATTAATGAAACTGAAAACTGATTTCCAGGTGGTTTATGGGACTTGTCTCAGTGCTTTAAGTTATACTCTGTGTGTATGTGTATATAGGCATGTGTACACATTATATATATATATATATATATGTACACACACAATGCATACATGATCCTCACTCCTCATTAAGTTTATGAATTATCCAAAGGAGGGGCCTCTGACACCTCAAAAGTGAATTGTGCAGGGACAGCTGGGTGGCTCAGTGAATTGAAAGTAAGGCCTAAATATAGGAAGTCCTAGCTTCAAATTTGACCTCAGACACTTCCTAGCTGTGTGACCCTGGGCAAGTCACTTAACCCCCATTGCCTAGCCCTTACCACTCTTCTGCCTTGGAACCAATACATAGTATTGATTCTAAGATGGAAGGTAAGAGTTAAAAAAAAAAAAAAGTGAATTGTGAACCTAGTACAAATCTAGCTCCTCAATTGCTTCCTTTCGTTTTCTTAGTCTTTTTGTTTACCAAGATCCTCTCTAAGCAATGTGATTTTAGATATTCTCCCTGGAGTAGATTGTTGTGAGGATATGTCTAAGGACATTCTGTTCATCGTATTTTCGGAGTGAAAGAGCTAAACTTGGGAAAACTGAGATCATAGTTTAGAAACTGGAAACCCAGGTCCAGAAGTGACTTGTACATAGGTCACATAGGTAGCAAAGCAGCAAAGCCAGGAATAGGTACTTGGGTCTTTGACTTAAAATCTGGAACTCTTTACTATACTGAGTAATCTTTTTTTTTTTTTTAATTTTAAATCAGATCCGTTTTTGGACAGTGGGTAATTATTTGAATGTGCCAGCGTGCACTTTGATTGCAGGAGGAGAAAATAGGAAGCATGTTTAAGTGTAAAAAGTGGGTGTGTGCAAAAAAAAGTAAAATTTTGCATCCCGAGTTTACGGGTGGGAGTGTGACCGGCAGCGTGTCGCATACTCTTATTACCGACTTACACCAGCTGAGTCATTTCAGGTCTGGGGTATGTGTTTCCAGGACGCAGAGAGGAAGAAACCTAGCGTGCAGCTTCTCAACTGGATTCCCCTCACTCTCAGTCCGCTCTAGACGTAGGCAGCTAAGGGCCGGCAGCATGCTCCAAAAAAAAGGCGCCACGGTCCCTTTAAGAGCCACACTACCCACCTTCTCCAAGATACCATGTTGCACCAGGAGTTCACGTGTTCCCTCCACCTAACTTGCTGCATCCCCCTTCTGAACCGGGCCCGGCCTGCCGAGGTAGGGGAGGGGAGAGAGCCGACGCTTGCTATTGGCTTTGTTCGCACGGCCCTCTCCTTCCTATTGGTTCAGGCCGGTGTTGCTCGGGAGCTAACTCCCGCCCGCTTGCGCAGTCGGGCTAGGTTGTGTGCGGGGCTCTTAGGTTAGTTCCTGTTAGGCCCTGGCCGGGGGGGTGTAGGTTGGAGCCTCTGGAGATGCCCGGTGGCCGGCGGGCCGGGGAGCAGTGAAGGGGGCGTGTAGGGTGGGGGGGC
>NC_058131.1:395210092-395303236 GCF_016433145.1 Gracilinanus agilis | reverse complement strand
CGTGGCTGGCCAAGTTACTGGAGCCGATGTGAGTGTCCCCGGGCCGCCGGGGCCGGGGCCGGGACGGGCGCCGGAGGTCAGGGCCGACGTGGGCGTTGGGGACCAGTGGGGGGAGGGGGAGAAGGAGGCCCCTGCGGAAGGGGGGCCTGGGCTTGGCGAGGTTCTGTTTTGTTTGTTTGGGGGGGAGGGGGAAGAGACCCCTCCCCCACCAGAGGAGGAAACAGCAAGGATGGAGGGGGGGCTTGCCTCCAACTAGGGCTTCCTGGAAGTGGGTCAGAAGTGGAGGTGAGTAGGGGTCTGTTTCGTTGGAGGTGGGAAGAGGTAGACACTCGTAAGAGGTGGGACGAGGAAGGATTGGGCAAGGGATGCTTTTGCCCCTAGGGATAAAGAAGGGACAGAAAGAGAGGTTTGTAGATGGTCTGTTTTATTTGGGGGGGGTAAATATCAAGACCTTCCTTGGGGAAGGAGGGAGCAAGGTTAGAAAGATGTCTTTGCCCAGGGTTGGGAATTGGTTGGCGGGCGTGGGGGTGGGGTGCGGGGAGTCTAAGCCTGGGTCTGTTTTGTTTGTTTGGTATGGGGTGGGATATTGCACCCTCCCTTAACCCCCGCCCCAAGTGGAGGGAATAAGTACTGTGAAGAGAGGTCTTTGGTTTCTCCCTGGGGGAAATGAGGATTTGAAGTTTTTCATCTCTTTGGGAATTTGGTCCTGTCCCAAAGAAAAGAGAAAGTTTGTGGGCCATCTTTGCCATCTTCCCAAACTCAAAGGAGGACTTTGGGCAGTGTGTAAGTAAGTAGTCCTGGGTAAGTGAGGGTTGCTGAGGACAGGGTCTAGGAGCACCTGTGTTGGGCGTTTTATTTTCTTGTAGTCCGGAGGAAGAGGAGGGATATTATAGACTAACTTGTTACTTTTGTTTCTTGACTGCTACACTCCTGAGGAAGTCCATTTCAGTCCAGCGTGCCATTTTTAATTTTGGTGTGTACAGGTGGAGGGTGAGAGGTAGAGGACAAGCAGCAAGTTTTTTTAAAAAAACTTAAAAGATTCAGATTTGTCACTACCTAGTGAAAACAACATTATAGGACATTTGAAAGTCTTGTGAAAGAATCTGTATCTGAGCGTATGGAATGTCTTATCCATGAACAAAAGTAGTTAGAAGTGGCCCAGGTAGGGAATATTAAAGTAGCAAAATTTATTTGTCCGATATTTGGAGGACAATACGAAAAGGAATGTGATAGTCTGTATTTTGTCGGTTTTATTTTTTCTCCCGTGGGGGATGGTAGTGGTGGGTATTGATGTGTTTTGAAGTGCTGTACAGGATAAATTAAAGAGGCCCATTCTTATTGCAAAATCTGGAGAGTTTTAAGCAGCGGCTACTGGTTCCTATTTGCAATATTTTGGGCACGTTTCCCTCACAACTAGTTTTTATTTAATTGTATATTGGCAGAAGAGAAATGGAACAGGATTAGGCACTGTTTTGTGATCATCGTTTTTGGTTGTATGTATGTGTTGATTTAAATTATATATATTTATATATAATGACAAGTAAATGGTTCCAGATTTTCTCATTACAATCACATGCCTTTTTTTTTCCTCAACCAATTACATGTGATAACAAATTTCCACCCAAGTTTTCCTAAGTTATATGATCAAACTTATCTCCCTCTTCCCCCTCTGGGTGCTGGTAGGCCATTCGACCGGGGTTATACATATATTGTCATGCAAAACATTTCCATATCGTTCATTTTTATGAGTGATCTTCTAAAATCAAAACCCCAAAATATAGACCCAGATAAACAATTGAAAAATCGTATGCTTTCATTTGCATTCTGATCCCCTTTTCTTTTAAAACTCTACTCCTCCTAACTTTATTCTTTCCATTTGATTGAAATGGCCATTCCACGAGCCCCCTCCCCCTTGTTAATCATAAAACTTTTGGAGAATGTTTTATTTTAAACTTTCTTAAATCTGTTAACAGTATTCCATCACCCCCAATTTTTTTCAGTATATCTTATTTGAATGATTAAGGTTCACAGATTTTCATTAGTTAGAATTGAATTATTAGGTTTAGTTAAACATAATTAGTTGAATTCATTGTTTCAGTTTATTTTTGAGTTATTGTAGTGTAGTATTTAAAATTGGCAAGGAACCTTAGTGATCAGAGGATCTCTCAGATTTAGAGGTGGAAGAGACCTTGAAGGCCATCTAGTCCAATCCTTCCTCATTTGACACATGAGAAAACAAGCTGGCAAAAGTAATGACTTGTTGAGTTTGAACCCAGCTTCTGTGACTCCAAAGCCAGTGCTCTTCCCACTGTACTAACCTGACTCTCAGCTCTTTTCATTTTAGAGATGAGGAAACAGGCTTAGAGAAGTTAATTAATTGCCTTGTCCCAAGCTTATCCATCAGGTAGCCAGTAGAGTGTTGGAATTTAAATCTAGGTCCTCTGATTCCAAATTCACTACTCTTTCCACTAAATGCCACATAGTCTTTCAACTTAGCTGGCATCATACTTTTTTTGTTATTCAGAGAGATTACTTTTTTTTTCTTATCTAAAGTCAGAAGCATACATAACAATATAGTTGGCTTTTGCTGAAATAAATGCATATTACTAGGAGTTGTATATGTAGGCATGGTGTGAAGTATGCAAGATATTTAAATTACTAGGAAGCTTTTATGGAAAGATTAAGTTTCTTTTACTAGACAGATGATTAAATAATCTACTAAAATGGATTATGGTTATACATTTACATTTTCATGTTATCTGGAACCATGAAATTTTTCTTTAATCAAAATGTCATGATATCCTCATATGGTATTTCTTGGCTAATTGTTAAACTTTTCAGGTAGATATTTATGATTTGCATGTGGAACTTGGATAACTTATTCTTGTGTTACATTTTCTCTTTTAATTTGCAATATTGTTGCATAATCTTTTTTTAAAGTTTTTTAAAAAATATTAGTCCTGGTCCCTAGTGTAACAGTAGTATATACAGGTATATGTATGGGCATATGTATACACACATATACACATGTATACATATATCTATACATATATTCATCTATAGGAACAGATGCTTTTAAGCTACAGATCAGCTGTGGACACAATGGAAGTTTCATAGTCTCTGAAATATTCATTTTGGGGGAAAGAATAGGGAAAGAGAAAACACTGGAGGAAATATCCTCTTTCGTTTGCAGGTGAAGCAGAGTTGTGTTTTTTTTTTTTTTTTTGGTATTCATAAAAGCAGTTAGTATTACAGTAAGGGAAAGGGAACTAGATATTGACTGGTTAATGTCTTAGGTAAACTTTTCTGACTATAAAATGTGAGTGTTCCCATGTATCACAAGGATATTAATAACACAGCTAGTATATTTTGGAGCTAAAAGGTACATTCAAATTAATTCTACTATCCCATTTTACAGAAGAAAAAACAGGCTAAGGGAAGTGAAATTCAGACTAGACCTTGATAGAATGCAATTTTCTTGAAGGCAGTCTCTTTTTTTTTTCTTCTTTATATCTTGATTGTCTGGCACATAGTAGGCAATTAATGCTTGTTGGTTGATTAGTTATCTAACTTTACACATCTAATTACTTGCAGAACTGGACCCAAATCTTTGTGTCTCAACTAATGATATTAGTACCACACTACATCTATTGGATATTTAAAAATAAATAACTTCTATTATTTTATAATTCATAGAATACCCCCAGTGCCAGCTTCATGTATAGGGACTGTCATGTCTTAAATTTAGACCTTAAAGGTCATCTGACCTAGTCTCATTTTCTAGATTAGGAAACTGAAATTCAGATAAATAAAGAAATTTGCTTTACTTTTACAAGTCACATGATCACAAAGGTATCAAGTGGCAGTGCTAGGGTCTGAACCCATTTCTTTTAATTGTCATCTTTACACTGTCCCATACTGCTTCTCTATATATAACAACTGTTTAAGCTCTTGTGACTAGAAAATATTAAATGAATATAAGGTATTTTTCCTTGATGAAAAAATCTCTTTAAGTTCTTCAAGTATATATTTTGTAAACCTGCAGTTGTATCTAGTTTTTTGTTTCTTTTTGGACTTTTTTTTTTTTTTTTAATTTTTTATTTTAAACCCTTAACTTCTGTGTATTGACTTATAGGTGGAAGAGTGGTAAGGGTAGGCAATGGGGGTCAAGTGACTTGCCCAGGGTCACACAGCTGGGAAGTGTCTGAGGCCGGATTTGAACCTAGGACCTCCCATCTCTAGGCCTGGCTCTCAATCCACTGAGCTACCCAGCTGCCCCCTTCTTTTTGGACTTTTGAATATGGTTGTTTCATATGTATTCATAGATTTCTCAGGAGAGCTGGGATCTAGTTCCAGATCTTTTTTTTGCTTCACTGTGTGATGTTGGAGAAATCATTTAATTTCTTTTTACCTTTAGTGTCTCGTCTGTAAAATAGGGCTAATGATGCTAGCCTTTTATCAACTTCATAAGAATGTCATTGAGTATTAATGGGGTGTCTATAAAAATTCTTTGCCTCAAAAAGAATGTCAGTATAAATTCAAGGTTGTAATATTCTTGATCTTGAAGCTGCTTTTCAAGTTTATGAAAACTGATTTGACTATTCTTTATGTGTAAGTACTTAGGCTGTTGGTAATTTTATTTGTGTATTGGCTCCAAGGCAGAAGAGTGGTAAGGGTAGTCATTGGGGGTCAAGTGACTTGCCCAGGGTCACACACCTGGGAAGTGTCTGAGGTCAGATTTGAATCTAGGACCTTCTGTCTCTAGGCTTGGCTCTTAATCCACTGAGCTACCCAGCTGCCCCCTGTTGGTAATTTTAAACTATAAAAGATCCATCACTGGGGTTTAGGCCTTGCTGACTGAGGTGTTTCAAGGATCAGCATTGCCTTTCAGCTCCTGGTTCTGGAGACCTTTTTATTCAACCCCAAGGCATTCTTTGCTAACTTGTAAACTTTACTGATTTCTACTCCTTAGCTCCAGGCAGAACTCTGACCTTTTTTTTTGTTGTTTCTCTGGCTATAGACTGATGAAACTGATCCTTGAATTACAATTCAATGTTCTGCTCAGGCTACATATGTTTCTTGTTGCCCTGGTCCAGGATCTATTCCCCCTCCCCCCACTCTAACCCTGATCTCACGAACTCCAGGCCCTAAGTAAATTTTTTAGTTTATTCACAAAGAAGTAAAGTTGTATACAGAAATAACAAGACCTGGATTGCAGGTAATATCAAATTTGTGTAAATGCTTAATCTGGTTCTTACTGAAACGTCCAGATTATTCTGTTTATCTGTAGTTCCTGGGCTCTAGCTTGGCTTCAATACTACAAAAATGAAATTGGCAACTCTCAACACAGACTATCACCTGCTAATTTGGGATTTGCTTTGCTTGGGATCAAGTTCATTTGCCCATCTGCAAACCCAGCTTAAATCTTAGCCAATTAGAAAACCTCATGATTGCTAGTAGGCTTTTGGTGAGCCACCCATATTTTATATTACCTTTTCCTCATAACAAATATTACAGTTGAGGATTTTATTTTATCCCCCCCCATCCTATCCTAGAGAAGAGAAGACATGACATGGGGAAGCTTTGTAGCTATCTTCAAATATTTTAAGAGTTTTTTTTTTTTTAAACCCTTACCATCCCTCTTGGAGTCAATATTGTGTATTGGCTCCAAGGCAGAAGAGTGGTAAGGATAGGCAATGGGGGTCAAGTGACTTGCCCTGGGTCGCACAGCTGGGGAGTGTCTGAGGCCATATTTGAACTTAGGACCTCCTATCTCTAGGCCTGACTCTCAATCCACTGAGCTACCCAGCTGCCCCCAAGAGTTGTTTTCAAGGAGGGATTAGCTTTGTTTTCTTTGGCCTAAGATGGCATAACTAGGAATGATGGGGGCTTTATGTGTATGGATATATCTTAACCCATCTCTGACCTCCCAGCTCCATTTCATTTTACCACCATTAATTCAGCTATCATGCAGATGATTCCCAAATCTCTATGCAACCTTCATCTCTTTCCAGAGCTGCAACCTCACATCTCTTACTCTCAGCTGAACATGTCCACTTGGATCACCTACAGGTATCTTAAACTGAACATGCTTACTGACTCTTTACCTTCCCTCCTACTTCTCTCCTCATATCCTAATCATTTGCCCCATCTTGTCTGTTCTATCTCCACAACATATATCATAGCTATTTTTTTCTTTCCTTTTATGCCAGAACCATCTTAATTTAGTCCCTCATCACTTCTTATGTGGACTGTTGCAATGGCTTCCTAATTTGTATCCCTACATTCAAACCCTTAGCTGCCAACTTGATGTTCTTAAAGTACGACAATGCTACTCCACTACTTATGAAGTTTATTTGGCTACTTATTGCCTGGGAGATAAAATACAAACTGCTCTGTTCAACATTCAAAGCCATTCACAAACTAGCTCTAACCTGCTGATTATATATTACTTCATCACCCTCTGTCCAGTCAAACTGTCTAATTTTCCATCTCCCTTCTCAAGGACTTTAAACACTCTCCTCCATATCCTGAATGTTCTCTTCACATCTGCCTCTTGAAACCACCCCTAGTTCCCTTCAAGGCTCAGAATGCCACTTCTTATAAGAAGTCTTTCCCGATTCCTTAAGTTTATGGTTCCTTCTGTCCCCAGAATTCTTTTGTATTTCTTTATTTTGTACCCATTTTTGTATCTACTTGTCAGTATGTATCTATTGAATGTGCATGTTCTTTCCCTTTGAGAGGAAGTAAAGAGTCTTGAGGGCAGGGACTGTTTTCTTTCTAGTGCCTGACACATAGTAGGTGCTTCATTTATTAAGCTAACTGAATCCATTTGAAGTTGAAGAGATAGTGTTCTATTCTGTTCTTCATAGGCAAAAATTCTCCAACAGTTCCAATTCTATAAAAATGGCAACCTGGTACAGTAGCGAACTCCCTTTTATTAATCACTTCAGAGTGTTACAGAAGGGATTCAGGATGCAGTATTGCTTGGAGTAAATGATTTTTTAGCTTACTTTCAATTGAGATATTCAGAAGCTCTTGCACATGTCTTTGTGAACCGCTAGTTATCCGTCTCTTGTTCAGTGTATTTAGGAAATGGACAATATTGCTATCTTTAAATATCATAGAACCCTGTATTTGAAGTGAAGAGATTTGAATTTAAAAAGCGGCCCTGACACTTACTGATCAAGGGATGTTGAGCCAGTCATTTTCTCTCTCTGGTTTCATCAGCCATAAAATGAGGGGTTGGATTGGAAAACCACTTGAGTTCCTTTCAGTTTGTAATCCTTTGATCCTTTGTAAGGAATACATAGGTACTAAGATTGTGGGTTGAATTTAATTTATGGATTTATTTAGCAGTTGCTAGTCTGCTAAATTTTACTTTAATCTAGAGTTTCTGTATTTTTTCATAGAAATGTAGAGCCAAAAGAATTCTTAGGGCAGAGAATCTTGCCCTTTCTTGTCATGGACTCCTTTGGCTATCTTAGAACAAAATACTGAAATGCTTAAAATATGTAGGATTACAAAGGAAATCAATTATATTGAAATACAATTATAAAAATATATTTTTTACAAAAAGTCTTAGACCTTATGTTACACTCTCCTAACTTCTATCCTGGCTTATTTTTTATGGATGAGGAAACTTGAGGTCCAGTGAAGTGGTTTGCCTTTGGTCACTTAGGTAACATATTGTAGAATTCAGCTCTGGCTTATGACTCCAAGGCTTGTGTTCTTTAAGGACATTGTTATCCATAATTTGACACCACAGAAACTTTTGTGGCTAATTATCCTGTGGATTAGTACAATAGATCAAGTTTTTGTGATTTCTGGGTAGAGTTGTTCCTACATTGATAAAATGCAAATTATCTTTAACTTAGTAAGAGTTAAAGTTTCTTGAGGCTCAACTTGGTTGACACTTAAGTGCCAAGTGTTATTTAAATACTGGCATTGCTGACCCAAAGGCCTGTATTGTATCCCCCTGTGCCATGTTGCCTCTAGATTTGTTCACATGGGCAAGAAAATCACCTGGCAAGCAAATGTTTAAATTATCTACTGTGAATAAGAGCAATTCTTTGAAGGTATATATATACTGTGCTTGAGAAACATGTGATAGCCCCTTAGATTTTAAACTCCACAAGGCCAGAGATTAAGTCTTTTGCTTTATTCCCAGCTTCTACATAGTATTTTGTTTGTATATAATAAGTGATTAATAAATAGCTTTTGAATCAGGGAAATACCATGAGTTATTAAAGATGACTGATCCTAAAGAATATAGGCTAACAGTGCACTGAGACTTTGCTATCTACCGTTTCATAGAAAGGTATTGGTTCGAAAATAAATTAACAGTATCTCGGGAAACATACACATACATATAAATAAATAGGCATTTAAATACTTATTGATTGATCGATGTGATGGCCAAAATCACTTAGCCACAGAAAGTTAGTGTGTCTAATATCTTTATTTGCTTAGCCAATATGTCTTTTTGGGAGCTGTTTTATATACTACCCAGTGGTATTTGAAAATACCAAAGTGATAAGTTAATATTTATATCTATTCTTAATAAATCTAGGTTTTCTAGTGTTATCTTTTCTTCTTAAACATAATTTTGATAAACTAAATACTCCTAAGTAATTTTGTTTTAAATTTAATATTTTACAGTTAGATTCAACCTCCTCTTCCCCCCTTTAAAAAAATAACAAACAATTAAGAATCATTGTGGCTTAGTGTGAATAGAAGGGCTAGCTAGCCCTTGAGTCAAGAATGTCTGGCTTCATGTCTTGCTTCAGACATATACTAGTTCTGTGAACATGGATAAAATAATTTAACCTCTCAGTGTGTCAGGCTACTCTTAAAGGCTCTGTATATTACAAAACTGTTGCTTTTATGCTTTAATGGAGGAATTTCCAACATCTGGAATTCTCTAAATTGATGAAATCAAAGATTTGAATAAAAATAAACATAGAGTGCTTATTGTTTGCAGAATACTATGCCTGGAGAAGATTCAAAATTTATATACCAGTGAGATTGTAGTCCTCAAGGAGCTTTCAGTTTAGTAGACTCAGATAGTTATACTATATAGTGTACTAAATAAATTCATTAGAAAGGTACTTTATAGGAAATGATAGATTTAGGAAGTGTTGCAGGATTTATTTCCTCTTCATGTACATTAGCCAGTTCCAACATTTTAGAAGTAATATAACTGTTTTGTCCTATGATAGGATTTCACTCCATTGGTTTTACTTGTTATTCCAGTATGACTGGGCTAAACTGCCAGGACATTTTTACCTGTCTCAGTATATATGTTTGAGCGTCTCCTCTCAGAGAAGATGAGGGTGATACTAGGTTGAAAGTTCAAGTCAGATAATTAATAGATGAATGCCAAGTTCTTTGAAGGTCCAAAATGTTGTAAAGAATCTTGCCTTTATTCCAAAAATCAGTACCATGTATTGATTTTTTTTTTTTTAGTAGAACCCTTGGGCTTCTGACCAACGAGGTAAGATTTACTATTCTGACTTGGTGGCAGGATGTATATAGCTCATCATTTAGAACATTCTACACTAGACAATTTAAGTTAGGAGGTTAAAAAAGAAAAAAAAAATAAAATCTGAATATTTTTAAATTGGGAAACTTTTTTCTTCATTTTTTCTAACATAGTTACAAAAGCTCATTTGAATCGATTTCATCTTAAAAAATAATGTTTACAAGGTGAGAAAGATGACTGCATTATATTTTTCCAAAGGTATTATCACCTGGGTTCAGTTCCTGGCTCTGATACTTAATACCTGTGTGATCTTGGGCAAATCATTTAATCCCTATGGTTCTCAGATTCCTAACCAATGAGATGATTGGTGATAGGTATGAGCTTTTCCAGCACTAAATTTTATGATATTCCTGCTATGAACTCTTTTTTTTTTTTAAACCCTTGTACTTCGGTGTATTGTCTCATTGGTGGAAGATTGGTAAGGGTGGGCAATGGGGGTCAAGTGACTTGCCCAGGGTCACACAGCTGGGAAGTGGCTGAGGCCGGGTTTGAACCTAGGACCTCCTGTCTCTAGGCCTGACTCTCACTCCACTGAGCTACCCAGCTGCCCCCTGCTATGAACTCTTAAAGCTACTCTTTAATAAAGTTTTGGATTCCTGCTTTTAATAAATAACAAGTTGATTATGCAGTGAACTTAAAGCATAACTGAATTTGTGATAGGAGATAGATATTCATTAAAATTTCTGATAAACATATTTATCCATTTTACACTAGAAAAGTTTGTGCCTTTGGTTTATAGTTCTTGCCTTTTACTTTTTTGAGATCCATTTCTTAAAGAAAAAATTTACCTAATGATGGAAATAAAATTTTAAGTCTCATGTCTTCCATCAGCCCTCCAAAACATACCGAGAACGTGAATCTAGAGCAGAACTAGGTTGAGTTTTTATAAAAAAGGTTTTACTGGTGCTATTAAAAAACCACCATTCCATACTCAATAGTAATCTTTACTAATAACAAATAAATATAACTAGCAAAAAAAAATGACTAAATTGGCTGTCTCACAATGTACCTCATTCTGAATCTGTGGTCCATCTTCTAATATTGGCTACGGCATCCCCCAGAATTCTGACTTCTTTTTGTATCATTTTCCTTTATATTGTTGTGATCATTATGCAAATCGTTCTTCTAGTTTTGCTAACTTTTCTGTACATCAGTTCATACAAGTCTTCACAAGTTTCTCTGAATACCTTTTGTTTGTCATTTCTTCTTCCATTACACTTATATACCATAACTGGCTCATCCATTTCCCAGTTCCACTCAATTTCCAGTGCCTTGCAGTCACGGAAAAAGACCATTAATATTTATGTATATGTGGGGTCTTTCTGACTACTTTTACCTGCTTAAAGTAAACTGGAATATGTTCACTTTCAGAAACAAACCAACTCAGCTCCATAAACACCTCCTCTAACATTTGTTTTCATCTTTTGTCTTCTTTACTAATCTGATGAATATGAGATGAAATCCCAGTGCTATTTTAATTTGTATTTTTTAATGTTATTGGAGCTTCATTTTTTAAATAGTTGTTGAAAGTTTGCATATCTTCTTTTGAAAACTCCATTTTTATATCCTTTCAAAGTAGATTTTTCCCCCCTTGGTGTTTCTGATATTGAAAGTCAAAATAAATTTTAAAAAAGCAGAATTTTCATTTCTGTAACTGCATATAGTGTATCATGAACAAAAAATTAGAGTTTTTCTCTTCTAGTAATTGTCAGATTTTTATAATACATTTTACTGGTTTAAAAAATGTTTTAACCTTTGTTGATATCTTTAGACTATCACTTTCATTTCTGAATATATCTTTTCTTAGCAAACTATCCCTTGTAACAAAGAATAAAAAAGAAAGAGAAAAGAAAAAAGCAGTTTAGTAAAACTAATCGACATATCAACTGACTAACTGTATAGTATATGCACAGTTCCAGTACTGCAAGGAAGGAAGAATGGGGTGCGTTTTCTTTGAGATCAGCTTTGGTCAGTTATAATTGTAATGCATTTTTAAAGCTTCCTTATGATGTTATACTTATAACATTGATACCATATCCTCAAAAATGTAATTGGGCTTCAGTTTTCGAAGATCACTTAGGTACTCAGTAATGTCCTAGAGTTTATCCACAAATACACAATTTAACTGTTTCCCATTAAATTTTAGTGGCTTATTAGTTTACACTGGTAATTCTTCCAAAGCCCACTTTTTAATCATATATTAACCTGCTAAATTTTGTGATTCTGTTCTTTTGCTCTCTAAATGTGTTTTGTTATATTCTGTAGTGTTATAAAATTACACTAATAGCAATATAGACAGTTCATGTGATTGTGTGTGTTTAACTTTGGATCGGAGGAATACCACCATTATCTCACTTGGTTCTATTTCTTCCAAATTAAATAGGTCCAGTAGAATGTAAATGTTTTGTCTTAATTTTGCCTTTGTTTCCTTACCACCTAGCATAGTGCCTACCTAGCATGTTGTAGAGACTTAATTAATACTGGTTGATCCCTTTGCTGCTATTCTCAAATGCTAGCCTGACAGCAAATATTACTATCAGGAGCACTTTATCTGTATCAATGTTTTCAAATTCTACAACTATCAGATATTTGTAAATGAGTTTGGTCTTTCTTAGAGTCATAGAATGTCAGAATTCAAAGCGACTTTAGCACTAGGACCTTGTTTTTTGGTTTATTTTTAGTTACTTTACAATAAGGAATTTGAGACTCTCTAAGGGAAAGTGACTTGTTCAAGATCACACAACTATTGGGGGCAGCTGGGTAGCTCAGTGGATTAAGAGCCAGGCTTAGAGATGGGAGGTCCTGGGTTCAAATCTGGCCTCAGACACTTCCCAGCTGTGTGACCCTGGACAAGTCACTTGACCCCCATGCCTATAAAAAAAATTAAAAAAAAAAAAAAAGGAATCCATAGAGTTAATATTTTAAAAAAAAAAAGTCACACTATTAAAAGATGGAGTTGAGACTTGAATTCAGGTCTGCTCATTCATGGCTCTTTTCTGCTGTGTGATACTGCTACCTACAAAACCCATTTGAGTTTGGTTGCTTTGATATATATTTAAAAACATTTTCAATTTAGTAGACTTTTAGAGGGTTCTATCTGCAGAACACTTGCTTTGAGGGATTACCATATTTAGATAAGACCTATTAGAATTTGAGAGATTTCTATCATTCTTTTTCTGTCCCCTTTTTCTTCATTAACCCAAATAGCTTGACTCCCTCCTGATCCTGTATTCTTGACCATCTAGGTGGAGCAGTAGATAGAGTGCCAGGCTTGAAATTAGGAAGAACTGTGTTGGAATCTGACTTCAGATACTTACTAGCCATATGACTATGGGCAAGCCACTAAACCTCTGTTTGCTTCAGTTTCCTCATTTGTAAAATGAGGATAATAATAGCACTTAAATCACAGGGTTGTTGTAAGGATCAAATGATATAATATCTGTAAAGCACTAAGCACAGTGTCTAGTATATAGTAGGTGCTATATAAATGCTAGCTATAATTCTTGTTAGGAGCTCTGAAGTTCCTTAAAGCTCTAAATCTATGATTATATTGATCATTATTATCACCCATCATTCTGCCTTATATAGTACAGTCAGAGGACTCTGAAGATATTCTCAATATCACAGTAGCTGTATATTGACGTGATTTTTAATACATTTTATTGTTTTGTCATTATAACAGCCATTTTTGGAGAGGAAAAACATCTCCCCTCCTATTGAATCCTCTCCTAGTAACAGAGAAAAAGAAACAAAAACAGCTGACACAGTGACTGCATCTGATAATGTATGCAGCATTCTGCCTTAGTAGCTCTCTGCCTCTCAGCTATGGGAAGGGAGGTAGGTTTCATCATCTGTTCTCCAGCATCTTTATTGCTTTTTTCATTTACTTAGAGTTTGGCTTCCTTTTGGCATATTTTCATTTATATTCTTGTAGTGAAGTAAATAAGCATTTATTAAGCTCTTACTATGTGCCAGGCACTGTGCTAAGTAAGCCCTGGGGATACAAAGAAAGGAGAAAACAGTTCCTCCTTACCTTGGGGGGTAGGGAGACAATGTGGAGGGGAAAAAAAAAAAGCTTTGTACAAGTGAGATATATACCCTGAGTAAATTTGGAGGTAATCTTAGAGAGAAGGCACTAACATTGAGGATTCTTGGAGAAAGTGGGATTTTATTTGAGGAAGCAAGGGACAAAGAAAGTGTGGAAGGAGAATATCCCGTGCATAGGAGATAGCCATTGAATAGTAAAGCCAGCTCTGTTCTGGGCCCTCTTATTCTATACAACTTCACTTGACAATCTCATTGGCTTCCATGGATTTAATTACCATCTCTATGTTGATGATTCTCAAATTCCCTTACTCACCTTTAATCTTTTTGCTTATCTCCAGTTTCAAATCTCCTTTCAGATATCTTCAACTAGATGTCTTATAAACATTTTTTAAAAAACCCTAATCTTCCATCTTAAAATCAATACTGTGTATTTATTCCAAGGCAGAAGAGTGTGGTAAGGACTAAGCCATGGGAGTTGTGACTTGCCTGAGGTCACATAGCTAGGCAGTGCCTGAGGCCAGATTTGAACCCAGGATCTCTCATCTCTGGGCCTGGCTCTCAATCCACTGAGCCACCTAGCAGTCCCCCCTCTAGTTATCTTAAACTGAAATGACTAAACTGGAACTCATTATTTTTCCCCTTAAGCCTTCCTCTGCCCTAGGACTTAACAATTGTAATAAGGGTATCACTATCCTCCCTGTCCCTCAGGCTTAGAATGTAGGTGTCATCTTTGATTTCTTACTATCTCTTACCTCTCAAATCTAATTTGTTGTTTATTGATTTCACTCTTGCAACATCTTTTGCATATACTCTCTTTCATACAGCTTTCCACCCTGGTGCAGGCCCACTTTTCATACCTATTCTTACCTATATTATAACTATGGTCTGTTGTTTGGTCAGCCTAACACAAGTCTCTTCTCCACGTAAGTCCAACCTGCCGAAGTGATTTTCTTAAAGCATAGGTTTAGCCAGATCACCACCCTCTCCCACTCAGTAAACTCCAGTGGCTCCCAAACATATTTCTAAGAACAAATCTTTTTGGTATTCAAAGCTTTTCACAATCTAAACTCTTTTTTTCCTTTCCAGGCTTCTTACACCTTACATACATACCTCCTATGAACTCTTCTATCCAGTGATACTGGCTTCCATTGTTAATTGGAATTTGGGAAATGCCATCTAAAAGTATATATATATATATATATATCTTCTATGGACACGTAGGAATTATCAAACTACATTTCCCGTGGTCCAACGGGTTTCCGTTTCCGGTTCTTTGGGCGTGGGAATGCCTGCGTCACCACGCAGAGGACAGTTTAAATGAGAGAATCGAAAGTAGTCTCTCCCTCTTTGGCTAGCAGGCAGGGAAGAGAGGAGAGGTAATAATAATGGAGGAGGGGCAATTTTGAATTCTTACTGGCATGTGGTCTAATGATTTATCTCTATCAGCATGGCTTTAATTAAAATACTAATTTATATATTTAATATCAGTCTTTATTATTTTTAATCGTAACACCATGCAGTTGCACTATCTCTTGGATTCAGACATTTTTTCTGGCATATCCTCCCATGCCTGGAATGTTCTCCCTTTTAATCTCCAAATCCTGGCTTTCTTCAAATACCAGCTAAAATTCTACTTTCTAGAGAAAACCTTTTCTCAATTCCGCTTAATTCTAGTAACTTCTCTACTTTACTTTTTCATTTTTGTATAGTTTGTACATACTTGTTTATTGTCATTCATGGATTAGGAACTCCAGAGCAGAGACTTATCTTTTGTTTTTCTTTGTATACTTACCTTCTTAGTACTATGCCTGGCGCCTAATAGGTTCTTAATAAATACTGACCTACTGACCTCTTGTCATTGGTGGATTATATAGTACATTGAGGGGAATAAAGTATAAGAAGACTTGAAAGGTAGGAAGAGGCCAGGTTATGAAGGCCTTTAAGAGCTGAACAGAAGATTTAATATTCAAACATGGAGGTGTTACAGGAGTTTATTGAGTAGAGTAGTGGTATGGTCAGACCTATTCTTTAAGAAGCTTACTTGGTCAGCTGAATGAAACATGGATTAGAGAAGGGAAAGATTTGAGGTGAGGAGGCCAGTCAGCAGATAATTGTAATAGTCTAGGAGTGAGTTTATTAAGGCCCTGAACCAGGCTGGTGGCAGTGTCAGAGTAGAGGATGGGGTATATGCTTGGCATGACTGAATATAGTGGGGAGAGAGTGAAAGAGAGGGAGGAGTTGAGAAAAATAGGAAGATTGTGAGCTTGGATGGTGGTATCCTCAAAAAGAATAAAGAGGTTCAGGAGAGGTGAGAGTTTGGGGGTGAAAGATATTAAGTTCAATTTTGAACATATTGATTTTAAAATACAGGACATCCAGGTTGAGGTAACCAGTAGGCCTTTGGAGATGTGAAACTAGAGGTCAGCAAATGATTAGGGCTAGATCAGTAATTCCCAAAGTGGGCGCCACCGCCACCTAGTGGGTGCTGCAGAGATCCAGGGGAGCAGTGATGGCCTCAGGTGCATTTGGGGGCGGTGATAGTATGTGACAGGGGGCGCTAAGTAATATTTTTTCTGGAAAGGGGCAGTAGGCCAAAAAAGTTTGGGAACCACTGGGTTCCCAAATAAATGGATTAAGAATCATCTGCGCAGAAATGATAATTGAATTTAACCCATGGGAGCCGATGCAATCACCCAGAGAGATAATATAGAGGGGCAAAAGAGACAAGGACAGATCTTTAAGGAATACCCCAGCGGTCCTGTTACCTAGATGAAGAGTCAATAAAGGAGGGTGAAAAATACAGTAAGGCCTCTGTATATACCAGGGGTCGGCAACCTTTTTGGCCATGAGAGCCATAAACGTCACATTTTTTAAAATGTAATTTCGCGAGAGCCGTACAGCCCTCACAGTGCGCGCTCCTGTAACAGCGCCTGAAAAAAACTGACTTTATGGCTCCAGCAGAAAGAGCCATACATTGGTGACCCCTGGTATATACTGAGGATATGTTCCAAATGGATGGCTGAATCCAGGATGAAAGTGAATACCTGCTGACCCCATATATACGTGCTCTTTCTCTGTGCTCTGTCCCTTGTCTGAGGCTCTCCGAAGCCTCCCACTCTACCCTTCTCCCCCAGAACCCCCAAAAGTGAAAGTGGAAACAGATGTGGGGTAGGGGAAGCCTCTGTTGTCACAATTGAACTTTTGCAAGTGACTTCTATCTTGTGATGCTTTGCAAGATGGACCTCCAACACTTCAGGTTGCTGGTGGATAACTGAAACTGCAGAAAGTGAAATCTTGGATACAGGTGGGGGGGGCCCACTGTAATGGTCAGATATATAGGAGGAAAACCAGGAGAGAACAGTGTCATAAAAGCCTAGAGAGAACAGAATACCAGGGACAAGAGGGTGATCAGCACTGTTGAAGGCTGAATAGAGGACAAAAAGGATGAAGACTGAGAAAAGATGACTGGTAACTGTAGAGGGAACAGTTTTAATTGATTGTTGATGAAATCAGAAGCCAAACTACAGAAATTTAAGAAAGTAAGAGAAATGGTTATCACCAATTATAGATGGTTTTCTCTAGGAGAATCACCATGAAATAGTGGAAGAGTATAGGTGATATTTAGTGAAGACAGTTCAGGCTTGTTTATTTGTTTTTAATTAAATTTAATTAAAGAAATATGGACCCAATTGTAAATAACAAGGGAGAAACTGAAGATTAGTGAGAGAGGAGGAGGAGGCAGGGTAGAGTGTGATGCTTGTAGAGGAGTTAGTCCTCTCCTATGAAATAGGGTTAGAGAAGATAGTGAAGGAAGGCATCTAAGTGATGTGAGATGAGGAAGGAATAAGTGGAACCTTTGGTAAATAGCCTATTTTTCTACCCCTAAAGTATGAAAAGGTTCTCAACTGAGGAAAGGGGAAGGGGGCTTAGGAAGGAGGAGAAGGTTTGGAATGACCTCTAAGGTGAGTACAATTAAGAGAGTATAAAATGATTGCCTAGTTTCAAGAAAGCCCTAGTTGAGATTATGTAACATAAATTTGTAATGGACCCATTCAGCAGTTTCACCATATTCTCCAGCTTTGTTTGGCAGTATATGAAGCTAAGGCAATGGATGAAGTAATAAATGGTTTGAGATTTAGCAAGATATAAATTGGTCATATGATAAGAGGGCAAAGGACTGGAGTGTAGCAGGATTGTAATGGGAAAATAAATTGTTTCACTCTCACTAACCGGAGGTTAGAATACCTGGCTGGATATTTAGGGGGATTCCTAAGTGGATCTACCATTATCTCATCTGTTGGTCTCTCCTTACTATTCTTTTTTTAGGATAGAGTTGAATGGGTTCACAAAAGGAGTCAAGTAAGGGAAGGGGGAGAAGAGTGTAGCTGGGTATAGGGTAACTCACTTTGGAAAGAACTAAGGGATAGAGGGGTTGGAAGTCATGGTGAGGATGAAAACAATTAGGAGTGATACGGCAGAGAGAAAGATGGAATAGTAATGTTCTTTTTTTTTTTTAATTATTATTTTTTTTTATTTTAAGCCCTTAACTTCTGTGTATTGACTTATAGGTGGAAGAGTGGTAAGGGTAGGCAATGGGGGTCAAGTGACTTGCCCAGGGTCACACAGCTGGGAAGTGTCTGAGGCCGGATTTGAACCTAGGACCTCCCATCTCTAGGCCTGGCTCTCAATCCACTGAGCTACCCAGCTGCCCCCTAGTAATGTTCTTTTGATCCCAGTTATTTCTTTTTTACATATGTTTATAAAAGCCTTCCCAAGTCATTTTTAATTCCACATATTCATTATATTACTGCATCATTACGTTTGTGTACTACTATTTTTCATCCATTAGTTGGTGTAGGTACTTTGTTTCTAGTTCTTAGCTATACCAGAAAGAGCTGCTACAAATTTTTGATAGACATATTTGACTTCCCATCTTTGACAGCTCTAGTATATGCCTAGTAGTGAGATCATTGGGTCAGATGGGTTAGTCACTTTTTTTGCATGATTTCAGATTGCTATCCAGAATCATTGAGGCCAATACAGAGCTCTACTACCAATATATTATTCCACACAGCTCTTCCAACAACTGACTTTAATATTTTATTGTCTTTACTAATTTATAGGTGTTCAGTGAAACTTCAAAGTATTTTAATTTCTCTTACTATTAGTGACTTTTGGATCACACTTAAAAAGGCCGCCGTTCTTCTTTGGAGAACTATTTATTCATATATTTTGACCACTTAGGTATTGCAAAATTGCCATTTATTCCCCCCCCCCCCAATTTCTTTCTATAACAGACTCACCTCCTTAGGAGCTTCAGTTTTTCTAAATGAAACAGAAATTTCTTCCTTTTGATCATCATTTCCTTCCTTCCTTCCTTCCTTCCTTCCTTCCTTCCTTTCTTTCTTCCTTCCATCCTTTCTCCTTCCCTCCCTCTCTCTCCTGCTTTTCCTGCCTCTCCCTCTCTGTCTCTCTATCTCTCTCTCCTACCTATTGGCTCAGTTACCTAGGTATCCATGCATCATCCATGTTGCCCTCCTAGCTCTCAAGAGTAATTCTAACTAAATGTTTATCTACAGTGTGTTGGCTTAAAGTTTTTTAAAAAACAAGTTCTATGTGCTATCTTTTTTTCAAGGGCGATTCTTAAGATGTGGTGAAATGGCAAGAAGGAAGGTTGGGATTGAGGATATAGATATTGTAGCAAGAGGCTATCAGGTATCCCTGGTTGGATTACTGATAGGTTTGGGAGCCAGGCCTTTTGGTGATGAAAAGTGCTGACTTCTATTTTAACTGAAATCTTAATTATTTTTTTTAAATTGGCAATGAAAAAATCTTTAAATGAAATGTTTGCGTGCTAGTTTAGACAAATTATTTTCATAAAAAAATTCATTTAATATAGGCTTTCCAAATGAGGGGTGATTTTATACTTGACACCATTGCCTAACGAAAAATTGTTTTTAAATAATTTTGTTGTCTCTTTTTCCTAATTAAATTAGATGTGATGCAGACCCTTCAGCTTTAGCAAACTATGTTGTAGCACTGGTGAAGAAGGACAAACCAGAGAAAGAACTGAAAGCCTTCTGTGCAGATCAACTAGATGTTTTTTTACAAAAAGGTAATTGTTTTATAGTAATCTTTTGACTTAGCCTTTAGAAACATGTAAGCTTAAGCTTTAACACTGAGGTATTGAAAAATTAGGTTTAATGGAAAATAAATTATTTGGGAGTTTAAGATATTATTGGATATATTCACATGTGATAATCCTTTTATTGTCTTTAAAAAGAACTACTTTTCTCTTTTGTGCTTTCTACCCTTCCTATATCAAAACAGTATTGACTTAATGCTTTTTAGCAGCCAGGGAATCTCAACAGAGTGTAGCTAACTCCCCAGGGGATGATTTTACCTAGCTGGGCTGCCACTATGTTTGAGAGAGCTTCTCCCAGATGCCTAGGTGGAGCTGAGAATAGTTTTGTCCTCTTCAGATTGGGGCTCTGGGACATCTAGGGATTAATTGGGATGTTTCCCTCTTTCCCCAAGGCAGGAGCCACACCTGCCTTAAAATCTATTGTCCTTTTGTGTCCAAATGGCTTCTTGAGAATCCCTTAGTCCTCTCAAGAAACATATACCAGACTAGGCTAGGAGTGGGTGCAGCACATACATATTTATTATCAAATTCTTCCAAAATGCTGACATGAATGTACTTTTATGAATTCTCATCATAATTTTTGTGTGGTAGAATATAAAAAGATGAACCATATGAATTACTGACTCATGAAAAATGTTAAAAAACTTTGTGGAGAACATGTTTAAGAAATTTTGTTGGCATAATTATTCAGCAAATTGGAATAATTGATAAAGATTTTTGAAAGGTACCAGTTGATTTGTTTTCTCTCTCAAAGATTCCTTTTTTCTTCTGTTTTTGTTTTATGTTAACACTATTAGCAAGGTTTCCTGGTTTGTTTTTTTTTCCTGTGCTAAACATTTGAGGTGGGTTATAATTATGTGAATTGATGACTGACTTGGGATGATGAAAGAATATTCCCTCCTGTATTATAGAACTTGGAAAGTCATTCTTTGAATAGGATTAAAACAATATGAATAAATACAGCCTCTAGTGAAATTTTATTATTTTAGACCTGTGGGCAGAATAATTGTATGGTAGAATTTTTGAAAGTGTTTTTCTTTTGAACTCCCACTACTTATGTGTTGCTAATTGTCTGACCTGCGGTTATCAATAAATATGAAAATGGTAATACTAAAATGTTTTCAATAATTCCTGAGGTTTTGCTACATGTACATTAATTACACTCTCCTATAATATTGACAAAATGGATTATAGCTTATATTAATTTGTGTGGACTAATATTAGTCAAAAATCTAATTGTCAAAGTTATTGTACAGTCCTTGTGGGTAGAATCTTGTAGGAAAAACACTATATGGATACACAGAAGAGTTTTCCTCATATTTATGATAAAGAGTTCATCTTTAGCAATCAGAAAGCAGCTTATTATAGTTGTAATCATTTTGTGAATTCCATTTTCTAAAATATTAACTTCTGTGATATATATCTATAACAAAAGGACAAAATTACATTAAGTTGGACTTAACTACTTTGGAGTTTGTCCAAATGGAATTGATGGGTAGTTGGTTTTTGTTCTGTCATTGAAAATATTTATTAAGTAGATTATTATTGTAAAGAATATTTCAAGAGAGATATTTTGCCGCCTACTTTAAAAGTGAATATATTATTTTTGAAGCATCTTTTATTTTATAAAATGATATATAGTAATTGTAATAAAATCATAGGCTTTGGTATACTAATGAGGAATAAATCTTATCTTCATTTGAGAAAGACCTACTAGGCAGAATTAATTGAAAAAATAACAGTCATTATAGTCAATAAACATAAATAGGCTACCATGTATCAGACACTGTACCAAACTCTGGGGATATAAATGAAAAGTAAGACAGCTCCTCCCCTCAAAGAGCTTACAGTTTAATAGGGAAGAAAGCACAAAAAGGGAACCTAAAAGTGGAGAGAGAAGAGTCTAGTCAGAGCAGCAGAAAGTACTGATGAGATGTGAGTACCCAAGACTCAGTCTTGAAACACAATGAGATTTCTCAGGGATGAATTTCCTGAGGAAAAAAGGCATGATAGAGAGTTCCAAAGAAATCAGTTGATTAAATATTCATTAGTTCAGGCTTTTCAATAAATTCTGACTAGTATTTCCCACAGGTAAAAATAACTTTTTAACAAAGCTTTTAGAAAATAGAATGGATGACCCTTTGTAGAAGTGAATTTACAGATTCTTCTGTTCGGAAGAAGATAGGACATTAGAAGTAATTTAGTCCAGGAATTCTTAATGTAATATATATCAACATAATGTAATATATGTCATATATTACATAATGCATATTATTCACATACATACCTATATAGATATGTATATATTTATAGGAAGACAACTATATTTTAATGAAATTGATCTTTGTAATCCTTTGTAGTTTATGTATTTACAAACATTATTCTGAGAATGTGTCCATAGCCTTCACCAGATTGTCAAAGATATCCATGACATGAAAAGGGTTAAGAGCCCCTGAATCTAATCCCACACCTCTGTTATTTTAGAGATGAGGAAATATAGGCCCAATGAAGTTGAATAACTTTGCCCTTGGCTGAACAAATAACAAGAGGCAGAAAACCCCCTCCCCCATTTGTTTTGACTCCAACTTCAGCACTCTTTCCACTGCACCATTCTGCCTCTTAGAAGTGTTTAATCAGAAGCCTGATACTTATCAAGTATACTGTAGAAAAGATTCTTTGCTGGAATAAGGCTAACCGGATGACTCCTAAGATCTCTTTCAAAAAAATTTTTAACCCTTACTTTCTATCTTAGAATCAGTACTATGTGTTGGTTCCAAGACAGAAGAGTGTTAAGGGCTAGGCAGAGGGGGTTAAGTGACTTGTCCAGGGTCACAAAGCTAGGAAAGATTTGAATCAAGGACCTCCATATCTGAGCCTTGGCTCTCTAGCCACTGAGCCACCTAGCTGCACACCTCCCCCTTTTAATCTCTCTCTCTCTTTTTTTTTTCCCTTAAAAACCCTTACCTTCTGTCTTGGAGTCAATATTGTGTATTGACTCCAAGGCAGAAGAGTGGTAAGAGATAGGCAATGGGGGTCAAGTGACTTGTCCAGGGTCACACAGCTGGGAAGTGTCTGAGGCCAGATTTGAACCTAGGACCTCCTGTCTCTAGGCCTGGTTCTCAATCCACTGGGCTACCCAGCTGTCCCCTCCCCCTTTTAATCTTAAAGAGATTTAGAGAATCTCTTCTAGTTTAGATTTTTAAAGCTGCTCAGTCTTTTAAAGAAACAGATATTCTCTTCATTATCCTGATATTTAATGGTCCTGATTTGAAAATCATGTGCTATATTTTTCTTAGAAACTTCAGGTTTTGTGGATAAACTCTTTGAAAGTCTCTATACCAAGAACTACCTTCCTCCATTGGAACCAGCCAAACCAGAGCCAAAACCTACAGTTCAGGAAAAAGAGGAAGTCAGAGAGGAGGTAATAAAAAGTTGCTGTTTATTTGCTATTGTCAGAATTGGGGAGAGGGATCTTTCTTGATGTGTGACATGACTCCTTCCTACTTGTAAGCTATTATCCTTTTGGAATTGTCTAATCATGCCAGAAACTTCGGGTGGTCTCTTAGTTCTTGACTTCAAAGAATTACAAGTATTTTAGAGATGGCATTCAGAATGTAATGAAATAACTAGAATGCATAGAGTTCAGTGGAGTTGATGGGATGAGAAATGTTTTATTTGTGTTAAGTTATAAGAAAATTTCTTTCATTAGTCTTTTCTCTCTTTTTTTGTCTTAACTATCCCAAGACAGAAGGGCAAGAGCTAGACCAATGGGGTTAAGTGATTTGCCCCTAGTCACACAGCTAGGAAGTATTTGAGGTCAGATTTGAATCCATGTCCTCTCCCTTCCAGGCCTGGTTCTCAGTCTACTGAACCATCAAGGTCTTGAAGTAAGATATCTAGTGAGCCCTCAAAATATAGTTCTTAAAATTTATAGTAAATTCTAAATACTAAGAGAAAAATAATTTGTTTTTCTTTTCAACTATGAATCTCTTTAAAGTACAAATATAGAATCGTGTTAATAGTTTTTTACAGTGTAGAGATGCAGAAATAAGGTCATAGATGCTGCCCTTTTGGTCTAGCAGAAAAAGGAATTAGAATAGAGTACATTTTTGTAGCCATTTATTTATGTACAGATAAAATTTCCTTCCTCTTTCCTTTCTTTCTCTTGAATTTTATTCCTTCTGGATACCCAGTTTAATTTTACTTGGTGTGCCATTTTTTTTTTTTTTTGCAACTATATTTAGTTATGGTCAAATGATACATTTATCTTGCTGTCTTTTCTTCTCAGTGCCATCTACCTATGTGTATAATCTCTTTAAAGAGAAATCTTAAATATTTCTTCAAATGAAAAAAATGTACACTTTTTGCCCCAGGTACTTCAGAGTACCTAATTTTAATGCCCTAGGTTTAAATCTTTTAAATTGTTTATTATTTCTTATACTATATTCCCTCTGCTCTTAATAGTTGAAAGTAAATAGTTTAATCATTAAAGAGTAGATTCAAATATAAGAAAAATATGTTCACCTTGAATTTTAAAAGCTTAATCATTAAGAAGTGTACCTACTGTCCTAGCTGTGTGACCCTAGGCAAATCATTTAACTTCATCTGCCTATCCCTTACCTCTCTTTGGCCTTGGAACTGATACTTAGCATCAATTCTAAGACAGAAGGTAAAGGTTCTAAAAAAAATACCTACTTTGCTTTTATTTTTCAGAATTACAATTTTGTAGAAAGATAATGGTAGCTCCTAATAATGTCACCAAAGCAGGCTTTATAGTGTTTCAATTTGTCTCAAAGATTTTATAAGTAATTTTAACTCATAGTAATAATATACCTAAATGATAGGTCACATATAACAGTCTTATTTCAACTGGAGCACACAAAAATCCTTTAATTGATACTTTTTTACTGAGAAGGTTAAATCTGGCTTCTAGCTTTTATTTCCTGGTTGCTGACTTCACTAGTGATGTCATTTGTCCTCATATCAGTCATAAGGGGAACTAGATGAGAGGCTGAATTGACCAGTATAGTTCATTCTAATACTAGAAAAACAATTCTATACCTAAACGCATTGTGATGATCTTTGATGGCAGCACATTTTGTCTAGCTTTTGAAAATTGAGCATAACGCTGTTCTGCTTTATAATCAGCTTATCATGAGCCATGTTTTCACTGTGGTCAGAATGAGTTTATAAACACAGGCAAAACCTTCCAGATAATCTTTGAAATATATAATTTTTAATATTATCATTTGTTAAACAGAATCTTAGCTAAAACATAACTTGGAACAGCTTGGAGAGAGAATCATCTTCAGGAAGAAGGCGGTCAAGGAATTTCTTTGATCCTTCTAGAAAAGATGGTTCATGCATACATTTATAAATGTTAAAGTATAATATGTTATATTGTTACATACTGTATTATACCATAGTATACTATGTATAATATTAAGATGGACAGCTTCTTATTGGGGAACAGCAACAATGTTGTACCACTGCTCTAAGATTTTAAATAAACTTCTTATTTTAAGTTTTAGTACCAAGTTTGCAGAATTTACATGTAATAGTACTTAGTCCTAGTCATTAAATGATAAAATTACTTAGTCATTTGTTCCATATGACTTCCTTTCTGGAGAAAAAAAAATAAAAAAATTTGTTCATTTATGATGAGAACCTCTCTCTTCCACATCCTTTAGAAATGCTTTATTTGCCCGAAAATGGAGAGTAACAAAATTTTCTTTCTGTCAACATAGTTTGTTTCAATGTAATGGAAAATCATTATTCATGCCTAATATGGAAGTATGTTCCCAAGGAGGTAGAGGAGAGGAAGACAGGAAGAGAAATTGGAACGCAAAATTATATGAAAGGAATCCTAAAAATTGTTTTTATATGTAATTGGAAAAATAAGATTTAAAAATTGAAAACCCCCAAATAATTATTAATTCCTAAATTGGATATTGTGTTGCACCAATTCTTCATTTAGTTTTTGGGTAGAGGAAAAGATACTAAATTGTGGCAGAAATAAAATAAAATGTTGGGTTACTAGTAGTTTGTGGCATTTCAATTTATAGAATTCATTGTCTACTCTTATTCTATATGATTGTTCTAAAATTCATCTAGAATGCCCATTTAAAAAAGTAATATACCCTCTATACAAATATTTCTGTAAGAATATTTTTGCTTTACTCTGGTGCCTATTTTTTGTGGTGATTTGTCATTAGAAATTTGTTCAATTAATGTGTTCGTGTTTCTAATGTATATATTTCAATATAGATATTTCATGAGTCAGCAGAGGAAGAACGAGAGGTCAGAAAAAAGAAATATCCCAGTCCCCAAAAAACCCGTTCAGAGTCTAGTGAGCGAAGGTTTGTATTTCTCTTATTAAGGAAACATTGATAATGGTCTCCCTACCCCATCCGCCTCCTGCACTGTCTTCTGAAGATCTTAAAAATTTGAACATAAAATTTGACTTCATTCTTTAATGCTCCTCAAAAAGAAAAAAACAATCTCCTCTTTCTTCGCTGTTTTTGCTGCCTCTGCCATTTTTGCTTTCTGTTCCTTTTGCTAGTAACTACCATTGCATGTTTACCCCAAGGCCCCAGAGGTGGAGCAGTTAGTCTCCTTTGAGAGTACAGTGAAATGTTCCATTTGTTTTGGGAAGCCAATGATTAGAATTAATCATAGCTTTCTTTATTATTAGGTATTATTAGTTTTCTTCACCAAATAATTTTTAACTGAAAATCATTGGCTCTATAGGGAAAATGTATAGTTTCTATTCTTCATTTTCTTACTCTGTTTTGCCCTTCTTCCCATATCTGTCGGTTTTCCTCACCCCTCCTGATATTTTGGATTCATCTCACCTTATTCTTTCTCCCCACCCAGGAAGATTAAAGTAGTGGTGTTTTTCCTTGTTTTCCCACCTTTCTATAATGGATTGGTAGAACTAGGAGGTGGTCTAAAAGCTCCTTCTAGAAGAGTCCAGAAGTTATGAATTTTGATACAAGGAGAGTAGTTCATAATTTAGACTTGTTTATAGACTTGGTTTCTGTGGCCAATATATGGCTTATATATCTTTATATTATAGGACACGTGAGAAAAAAAGAGAAGATGGCAAGTGGAGGGAATATGACAGGTACTATGAGAGAAATGAATTGTACCGTGATAAGTATGACTGGAGAAGAGGCAGGAGTAAAAGCCGTAGTAAAAGCAGAGGATTGAGTCGTAGTCGGAGCCGAAGTAGGGGAAGAAGCAAAGACCGAGATCCAAATAGAAATGTTGGTAAGTGAATTATATTTTTTACCTAATAATAATTCTCTGATTATTCTTTTTGTCATAAAGAATGTAAAAATTAGATGCATTTTTACTATGATTGCACAATATGAAGCTAGAATTTTCTCAGAAATAAATATTGTTGACATGGGGTAAGAGCAATTATAGATCTGCTCTGTGGCATTCCATAGTTTTAAGGGAATTTAACCCAAATGAAATTTTCTTCATTACATATATTCTGGTATAGATCTAGACTACATTATTTTATACAAAGGTAGTGGTATAAATGTCTTGGTTTATATATGCTTTCCTCTTTTGAAGGATTAGGAGAGGAGTAAGAGTACTAACCTTTTATGTATTTGATTGCCATATGACTATATAGTTAACATTTTTAAAAAGAATAACTATCACAGACAACTGAGTGAATCATTAGTTTTCTGGAATTTCAATTCTGTAAATACCTATTATAAAATTTGTTACTTAACTTAGTCTACAATTGACTTTTAAAAAATGAGGCACATTGATGTTGATCTCATATTTGATCTCTGTAAAGGAAAAGTATTTATTTGTCAAGATATAATCAATAATATAACCAGTTCTTGCTAATTTTATTTGATTGATTTTTAGGGAAAAGTTAATAATGAAGGTAGTTTGAAATATGGTAGAATTGATGGATTGCAATGCCATTTTTTTTTTTGCTACTATTAAACAGAGTTGAATGACATTCACTGTCAAGTGTATCACTGATGGATTTGTTTTTTTGTTGTTTTTTCTCTAAAGCAGAACACAGGGAAAGATCAAAGTTCAAGAGTGAAAGGAATGATTTGGATAGTTCTTATGTGCCAGCGTCTGCACCACCTACTAACTCTTCTGACCAGTATTCCTGTGGGGCTCAGTCTATTCCCAGCACTGTTACCGTGATTGCACCTGCTCACCACCCTGAGAACACAACTGAGAGCTGGTCTAATTACTATAACAATCATAGCTCTTCCAATTCTTTTGGTAGAAACCCACCACCAAAGAGGCGATGCAGAGATTATGACGGTAAAATTGCCTCTTTGTGTATATAAGCAAAGCAAATATAAAGCAAATGTTGCCCCAATTATATAACTTCTAATTATACTCCAGTGTTTGTTTTGCTTGGAAAGTAACAAAAGCCTTTTTTTTAAAACAGATTCTTGATTACTTATTGCATTTAATTATTTTGGCATGACTTTAAAAACATTATATAATTAAGCTTGTTGGAAACTCTTCTCACAGGCCTTTTTTGTTTCTTTATCTAAAATCCCTCTCCATTATATTTGTAAACTGCCAAAGATTATAAGATCCAGAAGAGATAATCAACTCCTTCCCGTTATACATTATAGAATACATTTTACCCCAGAGTGGGGGATTTTCTGTGTTCTATTTTAGTACTGGGAGTTTAAAGCACTCTGTTTTTTTTTTTTTTCTTTTATAATTTTTTTCTTGAATTTCTACTCAGAGTAGTTTTACCTAGACATCAAGTTTTAGAGTTTAATGGGAATGGGAATCAACACATTACACATTAGTATAATAAAAAGTTATTGGAAATAAGGTAGCCAGTTCAAGTTTCTCCTTTTTTTCTCTGTTTCTCCTATAACTTGATTGCTAATTGTTTTATTGAAATATCTCCCAACTTTTATTAGGATCATTCATATTGAACTTCTAGTCAAGGATTTGATAATCTACCTCAGATTCTGTTGTTTTATATATAATCTTTGGCAGTTGACAAATGGATAAATGTGTTAATTTCTGAATATTCAAAATAAAGAATTCCACCTTGCCCTTTAACTTAAGAATATCATAGTAATTAGTAAAACTTTGTGCCCTTTGGAGCAGGGACCTATGTGATTCAAATGTTAATTTACTTACTTGAAAAGTATATTATGGATTAAAAATAACCGATAATGTAATTCTCTCCTTTTTTTTAGAAAGAGGATTTTGTGTACTTGGTGACCTTTGTCAATTTGATCATGGGAATGATCCTTTAGTAGTTGATGAAGTTGCTTTACCAAGCATGATCCCTTTCCCACCTCCACCTCCTGGACTTCCTCCTCCACCACCACCTGGTATCTTAATGCCTCCAATGCCAGGGCCAGGGCCAGGGCCAGGCCCTGGACCAGGACCAGGACCAGGACCAGGACCAGGACCTGGCCACAATATGAGACTTCCAGTTCCACAGGGACATGGTCAGCCTCCACCTTCAGTTGTGCTTCCAGTACCAAGTGAGTTTCTTTATTTCTGTTTTCTATTTTCAAACTTTCTTAAAAAAAAAGTTTTCTTCATGAGAGTCTAGTTACATTTACTCAATTTCACTAGAATTAAGCTATTTAAAAACCAATTTGAAAAAGAAAATTTCCATAGAATTGAAATTGCTTACATCCCCATAATTAGATCATTTCCCTTTTCTCCCTCATTCCCTCATTGCATAGCCACTATTTGTAGTGTTTCCAGTGTAATTGAGTTAAAGTTTTAACAACAAATTGTCCTGACATCAAATGTATAACTATAATTGACTTTAAAATTGAAAATATTTTAATGTCTTAAAGCATTTAAAAATTAATGGTTAACGGGGCAGCTGGGTAGCTCAGTGGATGAGAGCCAGGCCTAGAGATGGGAGGTCCTAGGTTCAAATCTGGTCTCAGACACTTCCCAGCTGTGTGACCCTGGGCAAGTCACTTGACCCCCATTGCCTACCCTTACCACTCTTCTGCCTTGGAGCCAATACACGGTATTGACTCCAAGACGGAAGGTAAGGGTTTAAAAAAAAATTAATGGTTAAAAAGTTCTAAGTTATTTAATTTGATGCAATTGAATTAATTTAAACTAAGACAGTTACTTTTTGAGCACACTTAAAGTTGGTGCTAAAAATTTGTAATTTTGGAATCTTTCATAGTTAAGTTTGGAGAGAAATTTTGATTTAGTTGTTGGGCAGAGCTTTATTGCTACTGTTTTATATTGTAATTGTGAGTTTCTAGCTCTCAACAGGTATGCTTTCCTGATAAAGAGATTTTTTTTTTGAAAATAGAAATTTGACAATAAAAAATTTAATCCTAATGGGATGGGAGGGGGGAGAGAAGTAGGAATATATCTGGTTTATAATTTAAATTTTATAAAGATTGCCATTTTTAATTGAGTATGGAAAGAGCAGGCTTTAGTGTATACGCATATATAATATACATGGAGTCCATTCAAAATGTGGTGTTTAAAGGTAAGTCTCTGAAACAGGAATTTCACTAATACAAATTAGTGTTGTATGCTGAATAGTTTTTGATATTCTGAAACTACTGTGCATCTATATTTTGTGGTGTCTTTTATAGGACCACCTATAACACAGTCAAATTTGATAAATAACCGTGACCAGCCTGGAACAAGTGCAGTGCCCAATCTTGCACCAGTGGGAGCAAGACTACCTCCTCCTTTACCCCAGAATCTCCTTTATACAGTATCAGAACGTAAGCAAATATCTTTTAACCTATGGCATGTAGAGGTATACAAGCCAAATGTTTCCAAATCAGCATTACTTTTTGTTACTACTATGCTTAATTTTAACTTCAGTAAACAGGTTTGTCTTTCCAAAATATTTTTTTAAAATTGTACCCTCTGGTTACTTTGTATAATCATATTATGCTTTGATTTTGTATGGCTTTCTGCATTTCTTATGCTAGACATGAAATATTTCCTGTTGCAAAGAAATCCTTCTGATTTAATTAAATAGCATTCTCTGAAGGAACTTCATTGAAGTAGCCTCTGTCTAACAGAATCCTTTTCTGCCTCAGCTCCCAATAGATTACCTTAGTATGTCCTTAAACAGCTCTGGAAGTGACAGTCATAATTTAAATTTGTCTAAATTGCATGCTAAACTAAAGTTGTGTAGTGTCAATATTAGATGGAATTCTTAGCCTACAATTTATTTTTACATTTATGTTTAACCATAAAATTAATACATTTTCTTTCTTTTCATTTTTGGTGTATGAGTATTTGAATTTTTTTCTAAGGTATTTTTTTATATTGCTGTTTTCAGAAACATAAAAGCACCAACATAGATGGCAAAATATATGTCAATTATGATTAAGTAGAACATAAGTGAGATAGAGGAAATGATCATTTCAGAAGACTAGCTGGTTAGTTTGAGGATACATCATCCCTTATATAACTTGGCATGTCATAAAGTTTTTTTACCTTATTGAAATATTTCCATAAATATGTCTTTTCTGTTTTCTCAAATTGAGCATACCCCAAATCAGTTTTGTTGCTTTTCTCTAAACTAGTTTATGACTCTTATTTCCATGAATGGTATCATTTCTCCCAGCTACTGAGAATCAAAACTTTGTAGTTGTCTGATTCTTCTCGCTCTCTTTATTTTCTGTACTACTGCAGTTAAGACCCACATCACCTCACACTTGGATTATTGCAATATCTTTTAGCTAGCCTTAATGACTGTAGGCTTCCTTCCTCTAATGCATACCAAATACTACCATAGGAATTTTCTGAAAGTCATTTCACCTTGTTATTCCCCTGCTCAGAAACTTGTAATGGTCCTCTTGTTCAGATATTAACTCCTGGGTCCAATTCAAATCTAAAAGAATTTTTTTAGTTTTATACTTCTTCCATAATGAGATCAAACCTTTAACCAAACAAGTACCATCATGTTAATTAGGTTAGTCTCCTCAGTATTTCAGGAAAATACTTATTTATTCTTGAGGATTTTTTTTTTTTTTTTTTTTTTTTTTTGCTTCATGGCATTGCCCCAAGCTTGGTTTTCTTTTCACCTATCCCCTCTGCCTATCTAAATCTTCTCTGTCCTTCAAGATGAAGCCCAAATTACATCTTGTGAGAACCTCATTGTTTTTCCTCCCTTCTGCACTCATACAGAATTAAAAACCTGCATCACACATTTATATACTTAATTCTATATTATGCTGTTCTCTATTTAACAGATTCAGATCTTGCTTTCCCAAACAGATAGCTAGATCCTTTGGGATACGAATTATAATTTATACTTTCTGCTTCTCAGTTACTAGCACAGTGCTGAGTGCGCAGTATAGATGAATTGTTTTTTCCATAAATCAAAAAATAATGTACTGAAACCTAGTGATACATTTTAAGCAAGAGTTTATCCAGGCTCATCTTCACCTCTGTATCCATAGTTTAGTTGGTTCTTTTCAGAGTTTCATTTATATAATTTTGTGATATGTGTTGAATTTGCTACTGTGATTATTTTTTAATTCTTTCTTTATGTCTTTGGAATTGTGACTATAAAAAACACAAGTCTATTTCAAAGAGAATTCATTTGCAGTTTAACTTGAAATTAATTATTTTTTAGAAAACTATCATTCTTTAGAGAACTAAACATTATATAGTTTTAACTATTTTATATAGTCTTTTTTAAAAAACTGTAACTATTATACTCCTTTCAATGTCATAAATTTATATGTTCTCTAATGCACTGTTGTGAAAGTGTTTAGAAAGTGGATGATGGAAGGAGTAGCTATGGGCGCAGTGGATAAAGTGCTGGGGCTACAGTCAAGAGGACCTGGGTTCAAATCTTGCCTCAGACATGTCCTAGCTTTGTGACCTTGGGCAAGTCACTTAACCTCTATTGTCTAGCACTTGCCCTTCTGTCCTAGACTTGTTACTAAAGACAGAACATAAGGTTTAAAAAAAGAAAGTGAATGATATTTCAGCCAAGGTCTGTAAGAAGACAATCTTACTTTGTTTCTCAAGGGAGTATTTTTGAAGGGCAGTAGTAGTAGGTTAAAAGCTGAACATTTTGTAATCACCAAATATTGATATTTTAAAGGAGATGTGAATAGACAGAATGGGAATATTATAAATTCTCGTGATAAAAATTTCTTGCAGCTCTATTTCTAATTTACATTTTTTTTATGAGATTCTCCTCCTTTCTCCCATTTTTTCCAAACCTATGGAGAAAATCAAAGCTTAGAGTTTTTGTAGAATTTGTCATAAACTTGGGTAACATAAGATTTTTCTGTTCTATAGGGGGAAAATTCTTAAGAATCCTGCTCTGAAGCCATTCTCCTTTCATACTACCCAGCTACTGAGTTTAATTTAGCACTTGTGTTTCTGAATACCTTTCAGGTAGTCAAATGAGATAATATTTGTAAAGTGCTTAGCACAGTGCCTGGCAAATAATAGGTGCTATGTAAATGTTAGCTATTATTATTGTTAGTCTGAATCTTTACAATTACCTATATGATCCACCTTCGGATAATTTAAAAAACAAAAAAAATTATTCCTTTCCTTGAAGAAAGACCCTTAATACCTAATTCAGGCTGCAGGAATGTATCACCTTTCTTCAAAAGGAAAATAATCAAGCATTTAAAAAAAATTATACTTCTTCCAAACTGCTTGTGTTAATAGTAGTTGGCAGTCAGATGGGCATAATTTTGAAGTACTATTGCTTAAATTAAATGACCACTGAATATTTTATTATGTTCTTCAGAAGCCTTGTGTCATAAGTATCAGAAACGTCATTGATATATTCATAGTCTATTTTACATAACACTAGTGACAGTAATACCATATCTCAGAAAATGATCTACCTATTTCAGTTTTAATAAAGTTTTCTATTATATTTTTTCAGTTTTTAAGTCATATATATAGAGATGAGGTCACTAATATAGCTTATGATACTTCTACATTTTAGCCTGGCCACTTGTGCATACATTCTTGATTTTCTGATTTTGTGAGAAAGATGTAATAGAAATAATATCTATTTGGCAAGCCCTGCCAAACTTGTAACTTTTCTAACAAATTGCCCTGTGCAGTAATAGACTTTGAGCTTCTTGGAGAATAATTCTCATGTCAAAAAAGTTGCCAGTGACTAGCTGAAGTCACTTACCTATATTGTCATCTTCTGGAAGATCATCATCAGAACACTTTTCAACAAGAAAGTTACCAACTGTTTTTAAGCCTTTGAGAAACTATATCTGTTAGTTTCTCAGAAATTTCTTCTAATCTTGCAAAATATTATATTTGATTTCTTAAATGTTAAATCTTGATGTGTCAGGAAAATGATGTGTACAATCTTGACATACCCTCTAATCATCAACAGATTGTTTCCTCCCCTTGAAATTTTGTCTTGCATGGGATGTAGCATTCTTTGACACAAAGATACTCATTCACCTGAAGAGTTAATGTTATTAACTGTCTGAATGCTTTTAATAGTGGAGCCAAGCCAATTCTCTGAAGACAATGGCATTTTATCTAAATCATGTTTAGGAAAAAACAATAGTAGGAAAATAACCCAAAGTGGATGCAATTTGTCTGTGCTTATTCATACTGTCTATAGTTCAAATTATATTGAAAGAAGATTAGTAGTAGTTGCCAAAATTGTTATTTGAACTCAAATATCTTAAGAACTGTTTAGTTTGAGATTTTCCTCTATGCTGACTATGAGCAAGTTAATCTCATTTTCAAATACCTGGCCTCCTTTCAGTATTTTTACATTAAACTGCAAGGCTTTGTTTTGTTTAAAGAGATAATGAGATTTCAATTAAAAGTAGTCTTATCTATTTAAATTATGTTTCTGATAGTCTAATATTAAAATCTTGATAACTGGCCTTTGAGTTATCTGTAGAGAATCTTTGTGTTGTTCTTGCCTTTAAAAGAGCTATACTTAGCATATTTTTAGATTCTCGCCTCAAAATCAATTCTTAGGTGCACCATTTGGTGATATACTTTTTTCCAGGCTTGTTTTTAGCCTGTTGTCTTTTTTTTTTTTTTATGGTAGAGGCCTAATAGCAAGACTTTTTCAAATGAAAAATAGTAAGCTATGCTTATAAGCATCAACGATTCTTACCATATGATTGGAGATTCTTTTTCACTATTTAAGCATACTTTTCCACTGATATCTTATGCAGATTTTGGAAATCATAGTGTTAAAAGCCCAAAATTAAGGAGGTTTAGCTGCTTTATATTGTCTTGTTACAATATAACTATTTTACTCACTTTTCTGAAGTTTCATAGCATTGTAAATTTAGAACTAAGGAGAGACAAGTTTGTACAGAAAGAAAAATGTGGTGCATTATAGTAGATCTACATTCCCCCTATTTCAACTGGAATTGAAGAGGTTGATTTTCATCAGCAGGGTTTATTTGGAATTTTAAAACTTCTCTGTAAATTTATCCCAAGTTAAGAAAAATAAATGTAGTCAGTGAATAGATAGGGATTCCTCTACATCTTTCTTCACCTTGTTCTATCCTGTGTTAAATAGTGAGTGACTGTGATATTCAAAGCAAGTCAAGTGAAGATTTGAAAATTACTTTATGCCCTTCATATATTTTGTATTGGAGTAGTCAGTGGAAAAAGATGTTCTAGGTTTATGTGCAAGTCTTCTGTCAAAATGATGTCTTTTTCCTTATACTCTGCCATAAGATTTAACTTCATTTCATTCTGCATCATTGTTTCTAACATATGCACATCTTGAATATTTCCCTTGTGTAATACCAGTTTCTAATAGCCAGATTAGTTTTAAATGCACAATTTAGTGCTTGTACAATAGGCCCTCTTTGCATGGGCTCTAGCTTTTTACCACCTTTCTCTGTGTTAAATCATGGCAACTGTATGCTTTGCATGTATCTCCTACCTAGTGGGATAATTTTTACCAGAAAAATGACTAAATAAGAAGTTTATGTAGCCAAAAGTTTAATTTTCTTTTGGAAATTGCATGATCCCATTTGAGGGTGAGTTAATTTATTATCCAATTATTCTGTTTCTTGCTCTCAAACTTGAGTATCTTTTTATGTGAACCTCATTTTTATTTTGTGTCATTCTCCATATCTGTCTTCATTGGATCTGAAATTTTTCTCATCAAATCTCAGGATATTCTTCCCCCCAAGAAGCAACCCATTTGTGGTTATTTAGCTTTGGATGCACCGCCATGTGATTTCACCTAAGTCCACATTTTTTCATGGAGGACTCAAAAAAAAATGGAGACTGAGGAAGAGGGTCTGGTTATGGTCATACCACCCAAGTCTCACTCTGTCCCCATGCACAGTGATAGATCTTTACCAGTTTGCATGCCTTTTCTAAGGTAGATCATCTCGACCACATCATTTTCATCTGTCAGTCCCCAATTCTCTTGGCTCAAGTCTCAAAGAGACCACCTCTGCCAAAATGAAACCCTTTACAACTTTCAATCCCAGTTGCCCTCCTATTCTTTCCTCTGTAGGACAGCCCATGTACTCTCGTGACCATGGTGCTGCTGCATCTGAGCGACTTCAGTTGGGGACACCGCCTCCTCTGTTGGCAGCTCGTTTGGTGCCTCCTCGAAACCTCATGGGATCCTCCATTGGGTACCAAACCTCAGTTTCCAGTCCCACCCCACTGGTCCCAGGTAAGCTTTGCTACAGATGGCGAGCTGAGTGGTTGAGACTTTATACCTTAAACTGGGCCAGTCATAGTGGATACATACTACTCTGATCCACCGCTTCAAATTCCTACTGTCATTGGACTACTTAAGACAACTTTATTTTCTCCTTTTCTGCCTCTGGAGTTTATCCCAAGTGGCAGCTAGATGATTAGGCCTCCTGGACCTGTGCATCTTTCATCTCTAGTGTCATCTCTATTTACCTTTAGTACCTTGGTAACAGATCCAATGGTAGTTCTGTGTGGTAGTGTTTGCTTAGGCTAATGTGAACATAACAGTCTACTTCATGACCACTGCCATATTATGAAGGAAAATAGTGTCAGTCTTTGTCTTTAAAAGGAGGGAAAAACTGTTTCTGACTTCTCCATCATACATGAGGAAAGTGTCCCCTTTTTCCTCTACTATTAGTTATCCATAATGGACAAGTCCTGGGAAGCTTCTCCTCCTATTGAAGTCCAGTATGCACAGTTTCAATGACTACTTTATGGGATTTTAAAACTTTCTCCCTTTACTACTGGATCTTAGGTTCCTCATAACTCTCTGAAGAACTAGTTGTTTTTTTTCCTGACTATACTTTGAATTTAGCTAAAGCTAGGGTTCTTAGGATTCTAAATGTTCCAAAGACTAATGTAGCAAAAGCATTTGCTTATGTAATTTCTTTAAAACAACTCATGAACTTTAGTGGATTTGTTGCGGATATTGAGTATCAACTGAGAACTTGTTATCTGTAGTTTAGAATCCTGAGTTATAGACAAGATTACAAATTTTGCTGCCTTTAATGCTTTAAAATACTTTTCACAGAAGAAGAAAAATGGATTATACATTTATTAAGTACCTCTAATGCATAAAACATTGTGTGGGGATACAAAAACTAAAAGAATAATCCTTGGCTTCAAGAATCTTATTATTTCTAAAGGGAAATAGTTCAAAATACCACCCTGAACAAATAATGGTCTCATGATAAGACATCCAATAAATAAAGTTTAATGTTTGGTTTTATTTTTAATATTAAATCAGTTGTACCTTTTGTGTCCGTTTTAAAAAACAAAGATAAAGCACAATAAGTAGAATCAGTTTTACCAACAAACCAAGGTCTCTTTGAATACTATAATATTGTTTGAAGTTTTCATCCCCCCAATTTCCCCCTAAATACTCAGTGACTGCAACCATTAAGGAAATTATCTTATTGAGAAACTCAGATTGCAATCTATAGAAGTGCCTTGAACAATTTGTGGTAAAAAATGAAAAATACTTGTGTTTGTAATATTTAAATTTGTCTGGCTTAACTTTTTTCTACCTGAATCAAATTCATGGACTGAGCTATATTTGAGTTTTACTTCTAAGAGATTGGCAGTTGTGACAATATGAGTGGTTCAGTTTTCACCTAGTGAAATTATTAAAGCCTTGTATCTAGGTATTAAGGCAGATTTTTGATGCTTTAATAGTTTATTATTAAGTGAAAAATTCTTTGTCTTGAAGGAATGGGTACATCAAAACTCCTAATTATAAATGACTACTTTGGGAATAACTTAGTGAAAGAAAGGCATACATTATTTAAAAATTTAACCATGCTTTAGAAGAACAAAAAGAAGAGGTTTTATTAGAATATTAAACTAACCTAACCTTCTTAAAAAATGGTCACTCAATATGATTTAAATTTTAGTATTTCCATGACCTTTATTTTCCCCCATGCTTCTTATAAGTGGAGAGACTCTTGGGAAAGAAAAAGATGAGTTTATGTAATGAAATATCTTGAAGAACATTTTTTAAGCACTTATTTGTTTTTATGGATATTAGGAGTGCCTTAATGTTCCTCTCATTTTTCTTTCCAACAGATACTTATGAGCCAGATGGCTATAACCCAGAAGCTCCTAGTATTACCAGTACTGGTAGATCTCAATACCGACAATTCTTTTCAAGAACACAGACACAGCGCCCAAATCTAATTGGGCTAACATCTGGTGATATGGATGCAAATCCAAGAGGTTAGAAGATTTTGTGAGAATGCTTTTAAATTATTCTTGAAGCCATTTTTGCTGGAAAGTTGAATCTATTAGCATTTCAATTTTCATGTCAAATTTATAAAACTAAATTCTGAGTGTATTCATGATGATCTTTTTAAAAGGTTTTGTGTAATTACACAGTTCAAATGATTTTGAATAATTATTATCCTCATTTCTAACATGAATTTTATGAAGTTAAATATTTACAGAGGCAAAGCTGCCCAGTGGTTAGAACTGACTTTGAAGCCGGGAGGCCCCAGGTTCAGGCCCTGCCTCTGATAGGCTATGTGATGCTAGGCAAGGCACTTAATCTTTCAGTTCTCTAGGCAGCTTTCTGAGACTGTAAGTTACAGAAAGGTGTCAACATGCATTGGTAGAGAGAGTTTCTTGGCTTAGGAGATCCCTACAACAATAAAAATTATAGGTCTAGATTATATCCATATCCTTATTGTTGATTAAGTTGATTTTTGTCAATTTTATTTTGTTTTATTTTTTGTTTTTATTAAAGGAAAACTTAGAGCAAGGCCATTCCTGCCTACTGCCTTTTTTTTTTTTGTAAAACAATGAGCTAAGAATGGGTTTTACATTTCATTATTTTAAAATGTAAAAACTATTCTTTAGTTGCCAGATGTCAGATTTGGCCCCTGGGCTAAATAGTTTGGCTACATAGTTTGCTAATCTCTGACTTTTGACTTCTTGGGCTATGGTATTTTTATTTTAAAACTAAATTTTAACTTATAAAAAAATCTAATTAAATTAAAATTTAATCCACATATATTTAGATGATACTTGCTTTTTAACTTTTTACATAAGAGTTATCTTTATGTCATTTTGTAACCAAATTATCTTCCAAAGCAGTAGAGAACTTATACTAAGGGAAAAAATCTCAAGTCTGATCAGTATGTTGGCTTTTCTGTGTTAGAGAATTGGATAAATTTACATGCACTTGGTGTGGGCAAAGTTCATTCTTCCCCTTCATAAATTCATCTTATATCTCAGACTAATATGGCGCAGAGGTGCTTATATTCAAGATCACAAGCCTCTAGTGGAAGAGGAATCAGTCATTACAATTTATTAAGGACCTTGAGGCAATGATTTTTGACATACATATACAGAGTACAGCTCTGCTTTTGATTGGCCTACCTTTTGTGTTTTTGACTTCCCATTTTTCCTACTCCATACCGCTTTACATGTTGTCCACAGACCTAGGTGCTCCTAGCTCCTATCTACTACTTTTGATAGGACAAAATTTAGGGGAAGTATAAGTAAGAGGGTAAATGGTTTTTTGTTTTGCTTTTTTAAAAAATTGCCTCTTTTAAAAGAACATAACTTATTATAAGGATAGTTTTTCTAAATAATATAACCTAATTCTGTAATACAAATTTAAATCATTTTTTGGGGAAGAGTATCTTCTCTGTGAATTAACTTTCATCTTTTTAGATCAAATTTGCTATAAGAGGAGAATGATATTAGGTTGTATTTATATCCTAGGCAGAAAAATATTAGTTGCATGCTATTTATAAAATTTTTAATTTTTTTTAAATTTTAAACCCTTAACTTCTGTGTATTGACCCATAGGTGAAAGATAGGTAAGGGTAGGCAATGGGGGTCAAGTGACTTGCCCAGGGTCACACAGCTGGGAAGTGTCTGAGGCCAGATTTGAACCTAGGACCTCCTGTAAAATTTTTAATTTTGATGAAATATTTTACTGTTTTGGTATATGCATGTTTTCCTTATTTGATGTATACTATACTTACGCATAGTATGTAGTAATAATAATACTGTGAATTTTTTTTTCCTGTAGCTGCTAATATTGTCATCCAAACTGAACCACCTGTTCCTGTGTCAATTAATAGCAACATAACCAGAGTAGTGCTTGAACCTGATAGCAGAAAAAGAGCTATGAGTGGTTTGGAAGGACCTCTCACAAAGAAGCCTTGGATGGGAAAGTAAGACAATCATTTGTGAATAAATAAATTCTAATTGATGTTTTTCAATGCCTGTGAATTCTGTGCATTAAAAGGAAAAATCATGCCTTAAAGCAGTACTTTTCAAATTGTTGCACAGAATTCTACTATCTTAGGATCCATCTCTTGGGATTCCATAAGACAGAATTGTTACAAAAGATTTATAAGTTGCCCTTATTCTTTTTACCTTCCAAGCCCTAGCCAGTATTAGAGATTATTGGAACAGGAATACAAGAAAGGCCCCACAACTTCAAAACATTTTAAAGCTTCTATTTTTAAATGATATATATGTGCTTGATTATGATAAATAGTAGAAATGCTAGCTTTCTTGTTGTAGACATTGGTCTTTTTTAGTATCTAGATTCTAGTGCCAGTTTAAATATTTCTTAAATTTCATAATTTACTTCATTTCCCACTTATAAAATGCCCTATCCCTACTGTTAGAAGTTATTGTGGGAATTTGGATTAGAGGAGAATTTATAAATTATCTAGTCCAAACTTTTCATATTACAGATGAGGAAACTGAATCAATAAAGCAATGTGTATTGACAGAGGTCACATAGACAGTAAGCAGCAGAGTCAGGATTTGAACTCAGGTCTTCTACCTTCAAATCATATGTTCTTTCTACTGCATCATGCTGCTATGGTCAGGCATTATTGAGTTTCTGAAAAAAAAAATGTTATCATAAATACCAAATGACAATCCTGGTTTAGATGCACTAGTTATCTATACAGCCTCTTTTATTTAAGCTTATTATGATGTTAGTGGCTAAGAGAATAATTTGCTAAATTTTTTTCTTTTCAGGCAAGGGAATAACAATCAGAGTAAACAAGGATTCCTAAGAAAGAATCAATATACGAACACCAAATTAGAGGTCAGGAAAATTCCCCAGGAACTCAACAATATTACAAAGCTCAACGAGCACTTCAGCAAATTTGGAACTATTGTTAATATTCAGGTAAAAGCAAAATTTTGGGGGGTCATGAGGAGTACAGTTATATAGCATATTGGTGGGGTGCCTTTATAAAAAGGATACAGTTATCATTTTTGTTCTTTTATTTTGGCAAACAAAGTAATGTATTCTTAGCCTCAATTTTACTATGACTCAGGTACATGTAGGGGGATTTTTGGCTTTGTGTTTGCCACTGATAAGAGAAGTCTGCATAGACCTGACAAGGGCAGGTTTACAGTTCATTTGGTGTTGGATTTAATTTTTTTTCTCCTTTCCAGCTTCTTCCAGGAGGATATACAATTAGATTTTAATATTGTTGACCCATCTCCCTGTCTAGAATTATTACTTTCTCTGGGCAAGTGGCTTTTTGCCAAGATATTTACCTTTCAATTTAGATTGTATAGAGATTGTAGGCATTTTTTACTATTCAGTCCCTCTCTTCTATCCAATATGTCTTGATATATTGAGTAGATGGGTCAAGATCTACTATATTTTGGTTTATCTGATTCTTTTCTTCAAACAAAACACAGTATCTTGAATATTGACTTGGTATTTTCCAAGGACATCTTGTGGATTGAATATTATCTTGGATGCTTGTTATTTGGAAGTTTGAGTTTAAGTATTAGTAACTAATAAAGATACTTTTCCTGGAAAACTCTAAGAGAATTGGTATGCTAATTATTTTGCAATTTTGTAGTAAAAAATTTTTTTTAAAGCAAAGTGATAATACTTGTTTATATGGGTATATGATTTGGGTTTTGGGCTTTAAAAGATCTCGTTATTGCAAAAATGAATGCTATGGAAATAGGTATCAAGTGATAACATTTGTATAGCCCAGTGGAATTGCTTGTTGGCTCTGGGAGGAGGGAGAGAAGAGAGGGAAAGAAAATGAATCATGGAAACATGGAAAAATATTTTTTAAAAAATGAAAATTTAAAATTAAAAAAAGCCAAGTGATTTAAAAAATTCCTTACTGGGCTCTCGTTGACATGAATAATTATCAAATAAGAAAAGCCTTTTGAATTAGTATTTTTGTTTTCAAAAATAAAACCGAATATATACTTTTTTAAGATAGTGGGTGTATTTGAAAGAAGTCTTACAACATGCTCACTTTTCATAAAAAAACATTTTTAAATGCTATTTGAGTTTAATCTGCCCCTTTTTCCCCCCTGTTGCAAACCTTCACTTAATTTTCTCCTCTTTTAGGTTGCTTTTAAGGGTGATCCTGAAGCAGCTCTCATCCAGTATCTCACTAATGATGAGGCCAGAAAAGCCATTTCTAGCACAGAAGCCGTTCTAAACAACCGGTTTATAAGAGTTCTGTGGCACAGGGAAAATAATGAGCAATCACCATTACCACCACCAACACAGCAGCTGCTCCTCCAGCAGCAGCAGCAACAGCAGCAGACATCTCTCTCTCACCTATCCCAACAACATCATCATCTCCAGCAACACCTCCATCAGCAGCAAGCACTAGTAGCTCAGTCTCCACCCTCTACAGTGCATGGGAGTATGCAGAAGGTAGGAGTGCAAGGGAGCCTTTGTGGTGGTAAAAAAAATGCAAGAAACATTGTTCTCATAGCAATTTAACATGCATATTTTTTATATATTCTATGTAAGATGATGAATAAACCACAGGCACCAGGATTATACGTTCTTAACAAAGTTCCTGTTAAACATCGCCTTGGGCCAGCGAGTGGAAACCAGGGTGATGCTGCACACTTACTGAACCAGTCTGGTGGTACGACTGGCGATGATTGCCAGGTGTGTATTTCCCTGAATCAGTACCATATTTAGGGCTTCATAGTAACAGCAAACATTTAGTAAGCATTTACTATGAAAGATGATGTTTTTAGATGGTAAGATTATGGAGATAAAGGTGTGAGAGGCCTGTTCTCCAGGAATTTGTGTTCTACTTTGGGAATAATAAGAAATGAAGTAATGAATTAATAGATTACATGTTTTTTATTGCTTCATGATGCTCAAAGTGCCAGGAAGCTTTAAAAAAAAAAAGATATTTGGGAGCCAGACCTGGGTTCAAATGTGACCTCAGATACTTCCTAGCTGTGTGATCAGTTAGTTGTCCACCCTTTACCTCTCTCCTGCCTTGGAACCCACACTAGTATCAATTCTAAGACAGACGGCAAGGGTTTAAATAATAATAATAGGAATTTATTTTATCTAATACTCCCCCAAAATCCCCTTTCCCCAATAAAAATACAAAATCTATAACAAATGTGCATAGGCAAGCAAAATAAATCCCCACTGTGGTCATGCCTAACAAATGTTATTACATTCTGTATCTAGAGTCCATTATCTCTGTCAGGAACTAGGTAGCATATTTCATTATAAGTTCTCTAGAATTATGATTGGTCTAAGTTGGTCATAATTATTTTTTTTTTAAAAAGTCAATACAATTTTATTTTCAGATCCAAATTCTCTTCCCATATCCTTCTTCCTCCTGGGCTCCTTCCAGCTCCCCTTCAATTGAGAAAGCAATTGAAAAAACAAAACAGATTACAAACATATAATTAAGCACAACAAAATCCTGCTTTGCCTTTGTCCACAAAAAAGAACCAATCTCTCTTCCTGCCCTCCCTCTGCCCTCCAAAAAACAAAACACTCAAAAGCTTGAGTTCATCACTCTTTGTCTAGAAATGGGTAAACATAATTAGGCCTTTGGGGTTACAGTTGACCATTGTGTTGATCAGAGTTTCTAATTCTTTCAGTTGTTTATATTTACATTATTGTTATTTATATAAATTTATCTCCTGCTTCTGTTCACTTCGCTTTATGTCATTATATGCAAGTCTTCCCAGATTTCTCAGATATCTTTTATTATTTTTCACAGCACAATGGTACTCTATCACATATATCCTAACTTGTTCAAACCAGTTCCCAGGTGATGGGCACTTTCTCAGTTTCTGTTTGACTGCTGTGAATATTTTCATACATATGCATTCTTTTCTATAGACCTGATATATTGGTATTACTGAGGCTCAAAGGTTATATACAGTCTAATAACTTTTGGGGTATAGTTCCAATTTTCATTCCAGAAAGACTAAATGAATTCATACCTTCTCCAACAATGCTTTAATGTTTTTCCTCAGCTCCTCCACTATTTATCATTTCCCTTTCTTGTCAACTTTACCTGTCCATTATAAGATGTAACATCAAAATTGCTTTTCTCTCATTATTTGTGATGTGGAACATTTTTTATTTTTTATTTTTATTTTTTTTTAAACTCTTACCTTCCATCTTGGAGTCAATACTGTGTATTGGTTCCAAGGCAGAAGAGTGGTAAGGGCTAGGCAATGGGGGTCAAGTGACTTGCCCAAGGTCACACAGCTGGGAAGTGTCTGAGGCCAGATTTGAACCTAGGACCTCCCATTTCTAGGCTTGGCTCTCAATCCACTGAGCTACCCAGCTGCCCCCTGGAACATTTTTTAAATGGTTATTCTTTTCTTCTTTTTTAAAATACAGTATTTTTTCCCAATTACATGTTGAAATAATTTTTAAAAATTCATTTTTGTACAAAACCTTTTAAATTTGATATAGTCAAAGTCAATGATATATTACATTTTGCAATATTCTCTGTCTCTTGGTTGGTCTTAAATTTCTTCCTTTCCCACAGATCTGACAGGTATACTATTCTATGTTCACCTAATTTATTCATGATTTCACTCTTTATATTTAAATCATATACTCATTTTGAATTTATCTTGGTATAGTGTGTAAGATTTTGATTTAAACCTAATTTTCCCCATACTGTTTTCCAATTTTCCCAGCATTTTTTGTCAAATAGTGAGTTCTTGTCCCAAAAGCTGGGGTCTTTGGGTTTATTGAACACTAGCTTACTGACGTCTATTCCATTGATCCACCCTTCTATCTCTTAGCCAGTACCATATTGTTTTGATGACCACTGCTTTATAGTACAGTTTAAGATCTGGTACTGCTGGGTCCCCTTCCTTCACTTTTTTTTTCATTATTTCCCTTGATATTCTTGATCTTTTGTTCTTCCAGATGAACTTTTAAAAAATTTTTTCTAATTCTATAAAAAAGTTTTTTGGTAGTTTGATAGCTATGGCACTGAATAAGTAGATTAATTTGGATAGGATTGCCATTTTTAGGATATTAATTCATCCTACCCGGGAGCAATTAATGTTTTTCCAATTGTTTATATCTAGTTTCAATTGTGTGAAAACCATCCACATAATTGACCATATCAGCAACTAAACAAACAAATCACATGATTATCTCAATAAATGCAGAAAAAGCCTTTGACAAAATACAACACCCATTCCTATTGGAAACAATAGAAAGTTATAGGAATAGAATATTTTTCAAAATAATAAACAGTATATATTTAAAATCATCAGCAAGTTATCATTTGCAATGAGGGCAAGTTAGTTAGAAGCTCTCCCATTAAGATCAGGAGTGAAGCAAGGATGCCCATTATCAACTCTTTTTATTTAATATTGTTCTAGAAATGCTAGTGGTAGCAGTTAGAGAAGAAAAAGAAATTGAAGGGATTAAAATAGGCAATGAGGAGACTAAGCTATCACACTTTTTGCAGATGATATGTTGGTATATTTAAAGGACCCTAGAAAATCAACTAAAATACTGTTGGAAATAATTAACAACTTCAGCAAAGTTGCAGGGTACAAGATAAACCCACATAAATCATCAGCATTTTTACATATTTCCAACACAACTCAGTAGCAGGAGTTAGAAAGAGAAACTATTTAAAATCACTCTAGACAATATAAAATATTTAGGAATCTGTCTGCCAAGACAAACACAGGAATTATATGAACACAACTACAAAACACTTTACATTCATTTTTAAAAATTTTGAATTCTAAATACTCGCCCATCTTTCCTCTCCACCTCCTTCCCTGAAATGATAGTAAGCAGTTTGGTCTAGGTTTACTTGTGCAGTCTTGCAAAACATATTTCCACATTGGTGAATTAGTTTATAACTCCACTAGCAGTGTGTTAGTACCCCCATTTACCATATCTCCTCTAGCTTTTATTATTTTCCTTTTCTGTCATATTAGCCAATCTGATCATTACAAGGTGGTACCTGAGAGTTATTTTAATTTGCATTTCTCTCATTGGTAGTGATTTACAACATTTTTCCATACATCTATAAATATTTTTTCTTTTGAAAACTGTTTAGGAAGGGTTCTCCTCACCTCTTACCTTCTGCCTTGGAACCGAAGTATTGGTTTTAAGGCAGAAGAGAGGGGTAAGGTCTGAACAACGGGAGTTAAGTGACTTTCCCTGGGTTGCAGAGCTAGGAAATATCTGAGCTCAGATTTCAACTCAGGACCTCCTTTCTCTAGACCTGGCCTTCTATCCACTCAGCCATCTAATAGCTACGCATGTAGTTTTTGAAATGGGGGTTAATATTGCATTCTAAATTAGGTGTTGGGCCTAGTTTTGCTGAGAGACCTAAAGAAAGTCTTACCTAAAGAAAATACACACAACTGCTCTAATACTGGCATCATAATTTGCCTCCATGTCTATAATGTTATTTTTTGCTTATTTTGATCAGGTAGCTGACTTCTTTTACCTGGGTTTTCTACTCTACTTAGTGAATCAATAAACTGCTAGTTAGTTAGGCTCTTGTCTCCAGATAGCTCAAAACAATTTTCAAAATCATTTTTGATGACTAGACAGTGAATAGATATTTAATTATATTTAATTTATATTATGAATTTCCTCTGTGAAATTTAAATACAATTTAAAATGTGATCTTGCCAGTATGTGTTAAATTTTGAAGTATTAGTAGTTTGTTTTTTGAGGTGGTAATACAATTCATTCCTTCAGTTACCTACACAGTATTTTTATCTTTGTTTTTATAAGTATATCCTATGCAGTTAGTATATAACATAATTTGTCATTCACTCATTTTTTTTTGTTGCTGTTGGGGATTGAAGAAAAAGGCTATATGTGTGTGTGATGTTTCATAATTTTCCCCAAGAATTTCTAGTCCTTATTTTTTGTGTCTGGACTTATAAAAAATACATGATTAATCTTGAGGTATGGTGAAACTTATGATAAGGAAGACAAGATATGACTAATGTACTCCGAAGAGAGGAAGAGAAAACGAGAAGAATTCTAGAGAAGTGAACTATCCATTGAAAATGTTTACCCTCCAGTTCTTGAATTCCAATCATTGATCCAGTTACATCCCATGATTTTCTTTTTTTTTTTTTTTTAAAACCCTTACCAAATGTCTTAAAATAAATATTAAGTATTAGTTCCAAGGAAGAAGAGTGGTAAGGGCTAAGCAGTTGGGGTTAAGTGACATGCCCAGGATCACACAGCTAGGACGTATTCTTCCTGTGTCCCAGGCCTGGCTTTCTGTTCACTTAGCCATCTAGCTGCCCTCATGGTTTTCATTCTAAAGTAAAAAAAAAATGTAAATGTTAAAAGAGAAAGATGGATTCAAAAGGAGTTTAATTACTAGGCTTGAAGTTGACATTTTTAGCATTTGCTGTCAACATCCATTCAGACTATTATAATAATATCTTGGTAACTTTACAGTTAAAAAAGCTAAATAAACTTTTTAATAGAAAATAAACAAATTTTTAAAGTTAATTTACAAAGACAGCATTATAGCTTTGCTTTCATGCCAGCTTTTAAATTTTTACAAAATTGATTTTAAATAACTTTAGCTAAAAAACTATTGTCAGTGAAAGGTGGTAAGATAGATAATGTGTTTTGGGATTTTTAGATTTAGAAATATATGTTTAGAGTAGAAATATTAAAAATATATATTTAGAAAAAATAGTTTCAGGATTTCACATAACCATGTTCTTTTATATTTTAGACATTTTCACCATCAGGCCATGCAAAAATGGTGTACAGCTCCACAAACTTAAAGACAACTCCAAAACTTGGTTCAGCATCTAAGTCCCATGATGTCCAAGAAGTTCTTAAAAAGAAACAGGTAACAATTTTAAGTTGACATATTGGAATTAAAAACAGAGATCATCTTTGTATTTTGTTTGTTTTCTTTGATTTTATGATGCAGTCTCACTACTAAATTTGGTTATTTAATACTAAAATGAACAAATCCTGATCCTAGGATTCAGGGTTCCAAGTTATATATTTTTTATTCTTATAATTAAAAGAAGGAAAATTATTTCCCCCCCATTCCTATTATTTATTATATAATATATACTTAGAAGAAAAAGACATAAAAGAAAAACATTCTGATTTCTTCCCTCAAATAGCTTATAATAATTCTTTTCAGTTTTGTTAACAATTTTTGTTTTTGTTTTATATCATAAGTTATTTCCCAGTCTGGCCCATTCCTGAAACTAGCCTGTTCTCCCATTTTATCCTCCTTATAACAAAGGAAAACAGTAAAAGTAAACCTGACTGGCATAAGAGGTGGGTGTGGAATATTCTGTGCCCACAATTCCCAATAGAACTATTTACCTAGAGCAGAAAAATCTATGGTCATCACCATTTCTTCTCTGGGAACAAGATGGGTCATTATATTTAATCTGAGTTCATTTGCTTCTTAAAGTTGTTTTCATTTACTTCAGCCTATATATTGGACGTATTGTTGGAGGAATCTTCTAGAGTTAAATTAGCAATGGGATAACACATTTTCCTAAGTTAATATGTCCCTAATCTAAGATGTATAACATTTAACTCTTAATGATAAGAGGAGACAGAATTACATTTGAATACTACTTATCACCATTTTGTCCTTGTCTAGTTTACTATGTTTAGAGAAAGAAAACAGGGCAATGATGTTTTATGAAAGGGTTGAGGTTAGTATGACAGCTTTTACTGTTTACATGATGCTTTTGATTGTTAAATTATATATTTCACTCTTGTCTTCAGTTTACATAGTATCTTTCTAATTTAAATAAACTTATTTTTATCCAAATGTAATATTTAAATGTATTGAGATTTAATGACAAAAGATAATATGTTTTGGCAAGTGTATTTGGGATATGCCTTGAGAGCCCCTTGCCAGTGATAACATTTCTGAAGTATAAGAACATTACATATTGTTGAAACATTTTATGTTAGAAATGATCATTTGGCTTATTCATGAGTGGATAATGTCCTTATGTAAATCTATAGATTATTTAGACTGAATAAGCTTCACATGCATATGGTAATTAAAATTTTTCAGGTACTTTCAGAAAATAAATATTTTTTGCTTAGTAACTACAACTGCATATGGACTTGATTTTAGAATTATTTCGAGTGAAGTAGATTTGAAAACTTAATTATTTTCTAATAACCTCTGTCTGATTATAGTAGAAATTCTTTTTTTAGGGGAAAATCTTTCTTAGGTAGTGATTCTTTACAAACATGGTTCCATTACATTTCACTAGCAATGCTGTCACTAAACTTAACTTCACTTTATGCAGGAAGCAATGAAGCTACAGCAAGATATGAGGAAAAAAAGACAAGAAGTACTAGAGAAGCAAATAGAATGTCAAAAGGTAAGAAAATGCATTTTGTGCAGCTAGTATATTTGATAAAATTTTAAAAGTTATATATATATTTTGTTTTTACAAAACCACCTTTATTTCCAAATTTCTCTATCTTTATTCTACCTGGTGAACCATCCTTTTTAACAAAATAAAAAAGAAAGGTTAAAAAAAGCAGTTCACCAAAGCTAACCACCCATCCACAAGAGTATAGCCAGTGTAGACCATGTTCTTTACATGCATAGTTCCACAGCTCTGTAAGGAAGGAGGAGTGTGCATACAGTGTTATTTGTAAAAGTGTCCACCCTAAAATCCTGTTTAATTTTTCATCATTTAGCTGTATTGGTTTTCTTAAGCTACAAATTTTGAAAATGAATTTAATTATGTAGATGCTGATATCAAAGTTGGAGAAAAACAAGAACATGAAACCAGAAGAAAGAGCAAACATAATGAAGACCTTGAAAGAACTTGGAGAAAAAATCTCACAGCTGAAGGATGAATTAAAAACATCTTCTGCAGCTTCTACACCGTCCAAACTGAAGTCAAAGACAGAGGTATCTCTTATTTGAATTCATGAATTTTCTGCATCTACTGCTTAATATCTTTGCTCAGTTGATTACCAGTTATTCAGGTTTGGAGTGTGTTGTATGAGGAACAGCAAGGAGGCCAGTGTCACTAGATTGCAGAGTGCGTAGAGGGGAGTAAAGTGTAGAAAGGTTATAAAGATTGGAAGGAATCAGGTTATGAAGGACTTCAAAAGCCAAACAGTGGGTTTTATATTTGATTCTGAAGGTATTAGAGAACCAATGTAGTTTTATCAAATGGAAGCCAAGAAAGAGGAAGAGATCTTAGCTTGTTGGTCATAAGACCCTTACCTCTTCTTTTTGATTTTCATAAGGAAACACTGAATTTAATGACATGATTTTAAAGAATAGTCAGAAGTTCTGGACATATCATAGCATTTTGATCTTGGACAGATTTTGTCACTTATATGTTTCCTTATTGTTAAAATAGTTTATTATATAATAACCTGGGTAAATGTACTGGAGGTAATTACATTTACAGATGAAAGGTATCAAACATGAAAATCAAGAATATATGTGTATATGTATATATGTATCTATCAGGTTGTGGTAACTTGATTTACGTCATTATATTCATGATATAATTTATTATATTTATGATTCATATAAATGGAAAATAAAATATTAAATTTATTAGAATTTTATTTTAAAGAATAAATAGTAACAGAATTGAGAGCTATAGAATGGAATATTTCTAACCTAACTTTGCCCTTACTGAGACATATCTGGAGGACTCTGTTAGGTTGGGGGTACCATATTTTAAGAAATATATAGACAAGGGTCAGCTAGGTGGCTCTGTGGATTGAGAGCCAGGCTCAGAGATAGGAGGTCCTGGGTTCAAATCTGGCCTCAGACACTTCTAGTTGTGTGACCCTGAGCAAGTCACTTAACCCCCATTGCCTAGTCCAGTGGTTACCGAACTTTTTTGGCCTACTGCCCCCTTTCCAGAAAAAATATTACTTAGCGCGCCCCCTGTCACATACTATTACCACCCCCTTACAGTTATTCACTACCCCCAAATGCACCTGTGGCCATCACCGCTTCCCCCGGATCGCTCCATCACCCACCAGGGGGTGGTGGCGACCACTTTGAGAATCACTGGACAGAAGGGAAGGGTTTAATATATATATATATATATGCATATAAAAGTCAGATCATGCCCAGAATAAGTGCTAGTGAGAAAGATGGAAAATATGTAATCAGAATTTCATTAAAGAGATCTAGAGATATTTAGCTAAGTGAGGACAATATTAAAAGAGATGTAAAAACTGTCAACTTTTTGAAAAGTTGTCATGTAATTAAGATTAGACTTGTTTGGGTTAACTCCAGAGAACTTTGTAGAACTAGGAGTAATGGTTGGTAGTAGCAAAGAGACACATTATTAGGCTTAATGTAAAAGCTAACCCAACCCCTAAAAAACTCCAAACTTCCTTTCAGTGATGTCTTTTCAAGGCTAAATCAAATATTTGAGATCTGTGCCAACTTTTGTATTCTTTAATTCTGTAATCTATGAAATTTTAATTATTATTCCTTTGCCCCAGAGCCATCCACTGCTGTATAATTAGTGTTAATAATTAGTTTTAATTTCATTTTGTATAACAAATATTCCAGTATGACATAAGAGAATTTCCAAATTTATTGTTTTAGGTGTTTACAAAGTGTTCAGTTAAAAGCTTTTAGATCTAAAAAATTTCTCAGAAGGGAGGGGACGGTATTTGTATCATATATAAAACTCATGGGCTCAACTAGGTAGCTCAGTAGATTGAGAGCCAGGCCCAGAGATGGTTTCAAATCTGGCCCCAGACACTTCTTCACTATTTGACCCTAGGCAAGTCACTTAACTCACATTGCCTAGCCTTTACCATTCTTCTGCCTGGGAACTAATACACAGTATTGATTCTAAGGTAAGGATTTAAAAATAAAACAAGACTGTTACTTATTTTTTTTGTGTGTGTGTGTGAAGCATTCTTTATTTCTTTGCATCTTGGAACAGGTGATGGAATAATGGTACAAAAATAAGACATACATTTTTTTCAGACATGGCCAATATATTGATTTGTTTGCTTGGCTACAGCTATTTGTTACAAGGAAGGCCTTCCCTTTAGTAGGGATAGAAACTGAATAATTATCATAATGATGCAAGAAAAAAAGATTATCAGTGAAACATTTTATATTTTAAGATATACAGAAAAGAGCAGAAGTTCAAAAAGGGACAAAGACAAGCAGAGAAGTTTTCTTACTATCATATTAAATATAATACATACAATCAATCAATATTTTCATTAAGCGCCTACTATTATATGTGCCAGGCATAAACATATATAAACTATACATAATAGTTTAATTACAACTCTCTTTTCTATTCTTAATATTGAAATGTTCATTTTTGATATAAGAAAAAACATTCCATTTTACAGATAAGCTCTGAGAAATTACATGATTTATCTATGACTATAAAGCTAGTAAGTATCAGAACTGAAAGGCAAACTCAGTTTTTTTTTGACTTTGGGAATTCAGTTCTTTTTCTAATCTATGTAAGGTTGTCTTTATAATCTCTAAACTATCACCAAAAATTCAATATATAAACAGGTTAAAGTAGTTTTATTTTAACATTTGCTAACAGAAAGGTTTTGATTTTTCATAAGAGACCAAGCCAGTGTGTTAAAAGACTAACTGACTTGACCATACATTCAAAAAACTAATGCAGTTCAAGGATTGTATTTCGTGGGGGAAAAGTCACTTTAAACTTAAATTATACTCAACAATCATGTTCTATTCATAGAATATTTTTTAAACAAAGCTTATATTTTGTGATTCTTAAATACGTTTTTTTTTAAATACCAAAATTCTTACATGCAGAAGAAAATTGTACTGGTTTCAGTGTATAACTGGTTTCAGTGGTAGTGGTGTTGTGTAAACTGAAGTCCACAATACCCACAAGTCCCAGTTTTAGTCTCTTTGTCCAAGTTTATATATACTTTTGGATGACCCAGAGCTCCTCCTCCACCATCACATGATATCACTCGACTTTCCACTTTGCTTACTGGTTGCTCTGCTATCAAATGAATTGCAAAGTTTTCATTTACCTCTTTCTGGCGACCAACAAAGCGAATCCTCCTGTAATCATCTTCATCATAAACCTGGCCTGTGTGGGTAATTTTCTCCCCCGTGGGCGACACCTGCACACCAAAACATCTGGCGGCCACAGGGAAGCCCCGGCTACGGCCCAGAAGGCGGCCGAAGGTCACAAACGCCACCGCTGCAGACGCCGCCATCTTTCCCGGGATGACCAAGACTGTTACTTATTATTTACAAATATATCTTGTTACTCTACATGAGCATGGCAATTTATGAAAACCACTGAAGTCAATACTATCACAGCTTTTTAAAAACTTGACTAGTTGCTATTGTAATCTTTATAAAATTGATGTCATTCAAAATCCTTAGAAATAAAATATCATAAATGTTATTTTAAAAGATTACCTTTCACTTTGTTTTGGGAATTTTTAATTAATTAATTAATTGAGGGTATTTTTCCATGGTTACAAGATTCATGTTCTTTCAGTTCCACTGGGTTTTATGTGTGTCATTGATCAAGACCTATTTCCATATTATTGATACGCTGTTGTTGTTTTTTTTAAGGCACAGAAAGAACTACTAGATGCAGAATTAGACTTCCACAAAAGACTATCTTCTGGTGAAGACACAACAGAATTACGGAAAAAACTGAATCAGTTACAGGTTGAGGTAAGATTAAGGAAGTGGTAACTTATAATATCCTACTGTACTTTTTGTTAGGTCACCTTTCTCATGCTGGTCCCAAGGTTAGAGATTATATAGTAAATTGAATCTTTGTTCTTGTTTAGGCTGCTCGTTTGGGTATTTTGCCTGTTGGTCGTGGAAAGACTATGTCTTCTCAAGGCCGAGGAAGAGGCCGAGGCCGTGGAGCAAGAGGAAGGGGCTCATTAAATCACATGGTGGTGGATCACCGCCCTAAAGCAATAACAGTTATGGGCTTCTTTGAGGAGGAGAAAGATGAATTACTACAACATTTCTCCGTAAGTCTTTATGATCAAAATATGAAGACAATTAGTAAAGATTGGAAGCAAATTTCTACATTCATTGTTTCTTCATTACTTTCTGTATAAGGTGCTCTTTACATTTGGGAAAGTAGTTATTAAATCATTGATATGGCAATTTCTATTAACATATGTTAAAGATCATAAGGATACTTATTCTTTTATGATTCTGTAATGAAAGACATAAATGTATTTGTGATGGCATGTTGTTCTCAGAATATATTTATTATATGGCCTACCAGTTAGTTAATTTATGAAAGGGAAATGAATTGTGAGAAAAACCAGAATCACAGGATTAAGGTAGCAAAGGTAGCAAAATTTGATCTCCAAGTTCTTTTATGATACATATTACTCCAGTATTTGCCTTTTGACTATTGTTTAAGCATAATGTGCAGTGCTATCCATGCAGATATTTATCATTTATTAGCAAACATAAATATACATAGCTTCAGCTTCCCATTATCCACCAGAAGATATTTTCAATTTAAGTCTTTCTGAAGGAAATATCTCTAGTTTTTTCCAAATGTTGCTACTTGTTAGGAGAATCATGAATGCAAGGTTCCAGCTTTCCTTCTAATGTATGAATTCCTTCCGACTCATCTATTCCCATTACTTCCATCTGTTTCATCTTTAGTTCACATAGGGAGAGAATAAATTTGTAAAATACAAAAAAGTGCTTTATACACTATTGAAATTCGATCATATGAGTGACCTGAGTCAAGTGTTTGTTTTAATGTAGTTAAGGAATTCTCCTTGCCAAATACATTGGACAGCTAGGAATAATGCTAAACAATAATTTGGCTAAAGTGATGCTATGTTATATGAAGCAAATTTGCTATAAAGTTGAGTCTTTGTAGAACTTTCTAGTTTCAATAGTGTGACAATCTCATGGGTTATAGATCATACACTATATACATAGTTACTAACAATAGAGTATTGGAACTGCCTCATATTGACTCAGAAGAGCCAGTTGTTACATTTTCAGGAATTTTGTGAACCTGTTTTTAAACTCGGCCAGTGCTCACAAATCAGTTCCTGTGCCAATGATATTAATCATTGGCTTTATTTAAAAAATTGATATCAACCACAGCACAGTTTATTTTCATAAATTTTTGTCTACTTTAAATGGTTTTGGCTCTAAAAATGAATACTTGAAAGCAAGCTTAATGGCATCTTTTTTTCTTTTTTTTGTGCTAACATGAAGCTGGACAGAAAGACTAGATTACTGATCTAGTAAAATTAAAACAACTAAAAACTGTAGTTAAAGATCTTGAAATGAAAATTATTCAAATTCATTGAGATAAACAGCCAATTATGGGTCATCCATACATAAGTTTATGAGCAGCTACTGTTGTATTTGCATGCATATTCTGCATTATATATGTAACTTTTTTCATTACTATTCTGGTTTGACAAAGGTTAACATCAGTTTGTGGCAAGACTGTATGTTAGGGACAGCATAGTAGATAGAATGGGGGCCCTGGAGTTGGAAGTGGTCAAATTTGGCAAGATACTTCCTAGCTGTGTGACCCTGCACAAGTCACTTAAACCTATTTGCCTCGTTAGGGACAAGAGGGCCCTTGCCCTTCTGTCTTAAAGTTGTTACGAAGGCAGAAAGTAAGGGTTAAAAAATTAAATACATTTAGTGATGAATTTTCATTCAGAAACAACAATGAAGCATTTTAAATTATTTTAACTTAAAGCCATCTACTTGAACTTATGGGCAGCTGGATGGCACAATGGATAGAGTGATGGACCAGAAATCAGGAAGGTTTATCTTCCTACATTCAAATATGACCTCAGACTTCTATTAGCTGTGACCCTGGACTAGTCACTTAACCCTCTTGGCCTCAATTTCCTCATCTATAAAATGAGTTAGAGAAAGAAATGGCAAACTACTCCAGTATCTCTGCTAAGATAACCCAAAATGAGTTCATAGAGAGCTGTACAGTACTCAAAATGACTGAACAACACAGTAACCTTAACTTCATCATGGATAACTGTTGAAAAAAAGTGATTTAAGTAAAATTTTAAAACATGAAATTTTCTAAAGATTTTCAAGATTTCATAGATAATAACATAAAATAAAAAAAAATCAAATAAAAAAAATAACATAAAATTCCAATCTCTGCAATTATACCAGACCTAAAAAGAGAGTTAACAGTATTGCTGTCAGAGGTGCTCGAACTGAAGAAGGTTTCAGTTTAAAAAATATAATTTATTTGAGTGTGCAAAATAGTTTAATAGATCACATATGAAACTTGATGACTAAATTTATTGAGAAAAAAATTAGTAGATTGTAATGTAACTCCATTTGTCAAATCATGGTTGAATCAACAGTTATAGTTTGGCTATAAATTTAAGTGTTTGGCTAAAATCAGTGGAAACAATTAGAATCAGTTGTCCATATGGAATTTACAATAAAGAGTTTTTAGAGTATTGTATATTTTTTAATTATTCTTAAGTTGTATACTTCCATGGCCTTTATAGTGGTAAAAATTATAATAAAGAGGGGTGTGTGTGTTTGTGTGTGTATACATGTGTACACAGCCACATATAAAACTTTTTTTCCTCAGAAAACTGGTTGCTAACCATCCCACTGGTTACTGAAGGAATGTATGAAGAATTTGTTTTGATTATAGGACAGACCTATTATGTGTTGCCTTGTACTTAAAAGAGTTATATAAAGTATTTTTTGTTACTAGACTACAATTTTTTTTTTTAAAACCCTTACCTTCTGTCTTAGAGCGTATTGGCCCCAAGGCAGAAGAGTGGTAAGGGTAGACAATGGGGGTCAAGTGACTTGCCCAGGGTCACACAGCTGGGAAGTGTCTGAGGCCGGATTTGAACCTAGGATCTCCTGTCTCTAGGCTTGACTCTCAATCCACTGAGCTACCCCGCTGCCCCCTAGACTACAGTTTTAAATTAACCTTATGTTACTATGGGAGATATCTGGGGAGAGAAGACAAGAATAAAGAATGAAGTTTTAGAAATCACTGTGCTCTCAATTTTCAGAGCTTTTTGGTAAGATGCTTTCAAAATGGAAGACCCGTTATTGGTGGGCATATACCTTCAGATGAGCAAAACTTGAGTCATGTAGTATATTCTCTTTAGAAAGAAGGCATGAGGGTGTGTGTGTGTTTTGTGTGTTACATATAACACACACACATATATGCACGCACATACTTCTCTCACTCACACCTTAAAACAACCCTGTGAAGTAGATATTACAAGGATTATTATTGTTTTACCAATGAGGGAAGTGAGGCTTAGAAGTGTTATGTGATTCACCCATAGACACAGCTACTAAGTATCTGAGACAGAATATGAACTGTAGATTTCTTTATTCCAATTCTGGCACTGTTCACTAAATACCATGTTGCCATTCACAGTAAATAAATATATTATACTAAACATTTTGCCTCAGCTAAATTTAATGTTTACAATACCATGCTTGCTTAAGAGCACTTGATCCTAGTAGGATAATTTCGTCATGAAGTTGTCAGGTGTACCTATTGGAATTCTTAGCATTTTTATAAAAGCATATTTTGAACTTTGGCTTTCTCTTGCCTTAGTGTTGAGATTAGTTTTTTGTTTGTTTAAATTGGTGAATTTCAAATGATTGCAAATCACCCACTTTCTGGATTCATAATTATGTTTTATCCATTTTTCATTTTACAGAAATTTGGAGATATTGAAGATCTTCAAGAAGAAGAATCGCCTTTAAGTGTTGTTTTAACATATAAGTCTAGGTCAGAAGCTGAAAATGTAAGTAGTGCATGGAATCTTGTCTAGGAGATGTGGCATAGATTGGTTATTTTGTAATAGAGTTATTAGCATGATACAATAGTTGGCCATGTCTAAAACATTGCAACAGAAATAGCTAGTCTTTCTCTGAACTGGTTTTTCTATTGGGAATATATTAATATCTTTTTTTGGTTGTTGTTAATCCTTTCTGTTCCAGAAACAACTCTGAGATAGAAGGGCAAGGGCTAGGCAGTTGGGATTAAGACTTATCCAAAGTCATACAGCTAGGAAGTATCTGAGGTCAGATTTGAACCCAGGTCCTCCCAACTCTAGGCCTGGCACCTGATCTACTGTGCCACCTAGCTGCTCCTAATGTATTGATATCTTATAAGTTAACATGTAACCAGTAACTTTATACTTTTGATTTTTGAAAATTTGCTCAAAATAGAAAAACTTGTATTTGCCACCCACCTTGTGATATTTTGATTTCAAAATAAGCAAGTCTTGAAGTCAGAAAAAGCCTCAATTAAGTTTCTAGGAGGAAGAAAAGACCCTTTATATGTTACATCATCATCCCATTAATAACTTGTAATTCCTTCCCATCCCCCATTTTGGACTTTATAGAGCTTCATACAAGGCAATTGAATACTGCTGCTGTAATTACTACAGACTTCTCATATAGCAGTTATCCTTTCCTTACAACTTCTCCAAACAGAATTTGACTCATTCTCATATTCTAGCCTACTTAAAAAGCAGGCTTTGAGGGTTTTATCCATTAAGGAAATGATACCTCATGTTTATCCAAAGAGCTCTTGTAATTTAACATTGAAAGAAATACCTCCTTTATTATTATCTAATTCAACATTTTGCATGTGTAGTTTAGGAATGTGTTATGTGTTCCTCCCTCCGTCTTGCCTTCTGTCTTGGAATCAATACTGTGTATTGGTTCTAAATCAGAGGAGTGGTAAGGGCTAGGCAATGGGATTTAAGTGACTTGCCATATAGCTAGGAAATGCCTGAGGCCAGATTTGAACTTGGGACTTTCCATCTCTAGTTCTGGCTCTCAATCCACTGAGCCACACAGCTGCCCCTGTATTTCTTAAATATGTTGTTCATGTATAACCCATTCTAGATGAAGACTTTTGTTTTAGTTAGGGATAGGTATTTGTTGTGTTCATAAATGCTACCATCAGTCTTAACTAGATGAGTTTAGTCTGCACATTCAGATAAAAGTCCATTAGAAAATTTCATTTGTAACTCTAAAAGTTCCATCTAAGCCTAAACTATTATTCTTCATTATTGCCATGACCACAGCCATGTGACCTAGATCAGATCACTTCATTTTTGGATCTGAATATTTTTAGTCTGAAAAGGGAGAGGGTTAGATCATATTACTTAACTGCTTTCTTACTTTAAAATGCTAAAGTTAAGAGTATGTGTGTGTTTTATGTTTAAATATATCTAATTCCTTTAATCAAATAAATGTACTGTTTTGATAGGTTTGTATTTCTGGGGTGTTTTTTTTGTTGTTGTTAAGTATTACTTTACCATAATTTTTTTAAAAATGGATATTGTTGGGGGCAGCTGGGTAGCTCATTGGATTAAGAGTCAGTCCTAGAGACGGGAGGTCCTAGGTTCAAACCCGGCCTCAGCCACTTCCCAGCTGTGTGACCCTGGGCAACTCACTTGACCCCCATTGCCCACCCTTACCACTCTTCCACCTATGAGACAATACACCGAAAAGTACAAGGGTTTAAAAAAAATGGATATTGTAAGAAATTGGGCCACCATCAGGTTTAGTAAGCATTTTTATTTATGATAGTGAGGTTATTATTCAACCACATCATGTAAGTGGATGAGTATTCACTGAGGGTCCCAACACTCATTCCTAAATCTCAGGAAATACTAAAGGGATTTCCTAGAACTACAAGAGGGGCATGCATTTGACATAGGTCAGCTATGAATAGATTTTTTAGACAAACTAGTTTGTACTGAAAGAGCTTCATCCCAAGGAAGGATGGTTTTTTTGTTTGTTTTTGTTTTTTTTTAGGGTCTGACTTAATCCCTTATTAATCACTACATTCAAATTAAAGTCCAGTAAAACCCCATATTGAACCCTGTATTGAAAAAAGAACACTTTCCCTCTGTTAGGTTCTAGTATTGTGCCATAATTTGAAGCGTTGTCCATTCAATTCCTGTAGTTTAACAGTGCCAACAGTTTACCTTTAGAGGTGAAATAACTTCTCATTAGTGAATGTAAAGTGCTGCTTCAGATTAGGTGCTCCAGGTAGGAAGGTTTGAGTGAAGCAAAGAATTGGGGATTAGCACTCTACATTTTGGGAATTAGAATAATGAAATGAACCTTGAAAGACCTTTTAAGTTCTCTCCCTGATTTATTTACTTATATTTTCTATGACCTAAACATCTTTCCATTTCTTCATCTCTGTTATCTCTTCTTTCCAACAGCTGATAATTAATAGATTATTGTGAAATATAATTGAAAGAAAAACTGTATATATGGAATATAAATAGCACCCAAACTCACAGCTAGAGGTCAGTTAGAAGAGAAAGGGAAGGGGCAGCTTGGTAGCTCAGTGGATTGAGAGTCAGGCCTAGAGACCAGAGGTCCTAGGTTCAAATCTGTCCTTAAACACTTCCCAGCTGTGTGACCCTGGGCAAGTCACTTGACCCCCATTGCCTACCCTTACCACTCTTCCACCTAGGAGCCAATACACAGAAGTTAAGGGTTTAAAAAAAAAAAAAGAAGAAGAGAAAGGGAACAGTACAAAAGAAAAATGGCTGTATCTTAAGTCAGAATACCTGACTGCAAAACCTGGCTTTACTGCTTAATACTTGTGTGACCTTGTAACTTCTCAGTTTCTTTAACCTCTGGTCCTATAAACTAAGGGAGTTTGAATAGGTGACATGCAAGGTCCTTTCTAAACCTAAATCTATTATCATATAATCAGAAATCTTCACACAGGTGGTGGATTAGAGGTCTGACTTTATTCCTTTCAACCAAGTTCTTTCAATTCTTTTTATGTGGGGAAACTAGGTGGCATAGATCACCAGACCTGGAGTTTGGAGGACCTGTGTTCAAATCTGGCTTCATATACTTCCTAGTGGTGTGACCCTGGACAAGTCACTTAACCCCATTTGTTTAGCCCTTGCCCTTCTATCTTAGAATTGTTGTGGGTCTTTTTTTTAAAAAATCTTTTTATGCCAGTGCTAGAAATCAGTTTACAGAAATAAACAAAATTAGAAAAACAGAAGATTGCTTTGCTAATTGGGAATAAAATGATAAAATGTAGATGGTATTGTTGAAATCAGGAGAGACATAGGAAGATACATATGTTCTCGGAATATATTATGGATATAACATTTATGATATTTAAGCTTCAAAAACTTTGCAGATGCTATAATTATTTCAAAAGAGAATTATGTGAACCTTAAATCTGTACTATAATGCTAATTATCCTTTTCAATACTGCACAAATGCCATTAAATTATGAGGTTTGTTTTTCTAAACATTATAATGGTTTGATTGTACAGGATATTTATTTTTTAAACCCTTACCTTCCATCTTGGGAGTCAATACTGTATATTGGCTCTAAGGCAGAAGAGTATAGTAAGGGTAGGCAATGGGGGTCAAGTGACTTGCCCAGGGTCACACAGCTGGGAAGAGTCTGAGGTCAGATTTGAACCTAGGACCTCCAGTCTCTAGGCCTGGCTCTCAATCTACTGAGCTACCCAGCTGCCCCCTCAGGATATTTTTTAATAAACAAGATACACAGCATGGCTTTAAGCTTTAATAGCTTGAAACTGCACTAAAACTTTTGGGATGCCCTGTATATTAATTTCTGGCCTCTTACCTTTCACATTTATTTTAATTTAGTGTATTGTAAAAGTATACTTAACAAAAAATTTATTTAAATAAAATACATTGTAGGCTGCAAACCAAGGATCAAAATTCAAAGATCGCAGACTGCAGATATCATGGCACAAACCCAAGGTACCATCTATATCCACAGAAACTGAGGAAGAAGAAGCCAAGGAAGAGGTAAATAATTTTAAATTTATTTTTTTTCCCTTCTTGAAGTGGAAGTAAATCAATCATACGTAGAAGAATGAAATTCAATTCACTTCAACAAGCATTTATTAAGTATCTATTATATGCCAGGAACTGTGCTAGGCATATGGAAATACAAAGATAAAAATGAAAGCATCCCTGCCTCTCTTTCCAGCACTGATTGTACTTTCACTCATTTCCTCTCACTCACTGGTTGAGATGAAGAAAATGAAATTCTCCTTGTTCCCAGTTGCCATTTCCATGTTTCTTTTTACCTTAGTAATCTTTACTTCTTTGAAGTTCACTCAATTCATTTCTACTCACCAAGTTAAAATTTTGGTAGTTCTCCTCTATTGCCCTCTTATCTATTCCCCTTCTTTCCTCAGAGAATTCAGTCTTTCTCTCTTCCCTAACTCTTACTCTGAAATTCCCTTTTAACACCTTTACATCCCATTTCCTCAATTTGCTCATTTACCATGACCTGTTCTTCTATTCTTCTTTAGCTACACTCAAAGGTGATACTCTTGATTTTACGATTACCTATACATATTCCACTTCATGTTCATGAACTCTGAAATTCCTTTATCTAATCACAATCTTTTGTCATTTTACTTCTCCCTTTGCCTTATAACCTCAGACTGTTCTATATTTTTCATTTTATTTTCATTTCTTTCCTTTTTCATCTCTTTTGAACTGATTACATGCTCCTCCCTCCTTCACCTCAATTCCTTCTACTCTAGACTGTCTTTTTCTCTTAAATCCCTTATCTCCTTATCCTGTCGCCAATCTTGCCCTACCAAACCTCAGCTCTAGATCATTCCTACCATATGTTGCCTTTACTCCTACTTATTTGCTGTTGAATAAAAATAAAAAAAAAAATCACAAAACCATGTTGATGGGATTTTCAACAAATTTATGGTACATAATCTCAGGTAGTCCCTCATTGCAGCAAAGCAGTCGTTTTATACCTGTAATTGACTTACTTTCTGATGACAGTGGCTCCTCAAGCCTTCCATAGGGATCCTCATCCTCTTAGCTGAGAACCTTGCTTTATGTTCCCCTGAAAAAAATAAGGCCATTTTCTAAGAGTTTCTCCTCCTTAGTTCATATCTCCCAGGTTCCTTCTACCACAGTTTCTTCCTCCACCTGTTTCATATGAAACACTTCTCCATGCACAAGTGGTCATTTTTCATCCCATCTTCCTTAGCAGATTGCCCCCTCTATCATCAATGTTCTCACTTCTCTTTGAGCTCTCTATGACTATTGACTGCTTCTTTATTGACTACAGTTATGTTTATGTCTTTTCCCATTCTCCAGAAACCCACTCTTGATCTAGCTATCCTCTCTGATCCCTTCTTTCTTCTTTAGCTAAAGTAAATGAGGAGCTGGCACCTAGGTTGTGGGCTTAGGAAACTGAGAGGAAGGTTGTACCCTCAGTAACAATAAGGAAATGAGAAGAGAGAATTTTGGGGGAATGATGAGTTCAATTTAAGAACTGTGTTTAGTTTATAATGTTTACAGGACATCAGAATGAAGGCCATCTTTGAAATGGCTATCATCTTAAATAGATGGCATTTGATTAGATATTGTAGATGGCAGCAATATATTATTTTCAGTTCCTTCTTACATCTTTTTGTTATTCGGTCATTTTTCAATTGTGTCTGACTCTTTGTGACCCCATTTGGGGTCTTCTTGACAAAGATACTTTTCCTTCTCTAGATCATTCCATAGATGTGGAAATTGAGGCAAACAGGGTTAAGTGATTTGCCCAGGCTAACATAGCTATTAAATGTCTGGTGGCCAGATTTGAATTCAGGAAGATGAGTCTTCCTGACTCTAGACCTAGCACTCTATCCACTAGCTACAGTCTGAGTTCTGATCTCATCATTCATCTAAGATTGCTCTCTAAAGTTGCCAGTGATCTTTTAATTGCCAAGTCCAATTTCCTTTTCTCAGTCCTCATCCTTTTTGAGCTCTCTATAACTTTTGACACTGTTAATCATTCTCTTCCATTCTAGATTTTCATGACAGTACTCTCTAGTTCTCCAATCTATCTGACTACTCCTTAGTTTGCTTTGCTAGTTCTTCATCCTGATCATGCATAATGACCATAGATGTCCTCCATTCTGGGTCCTCTTCTCTCCTATCTGATCGCATCACTTCCTATAGACTGAATTATTGTTAACTGTATTTATCCAGCCCTAAACTCTGCTGACTTCCAGATTTGCATCTCTGGCTGTACATTGTATTTTATTTCTCAAACCAAGTGTCCTGTAAACATCTTAAACTCAACATATCAAAATTTTCTGATTTCATTATCTTTCCCTTCAAATTTACATGTAGCCCTTCTCTTTTGACACTGCCACTATAGTGGTATAGGTTCTCATTACTTCACACTAGTAACATGCTGGTTAATCTGCTTTTCTGTGGTCTCTCCCCACTCTAGGCCATCATTTCTCTGTTAGAGTGATCTTCCTAAAGTTTCCATCTGACAGTGGCCCCCCCAACTCACTGCTACACCACTCAGTAAACTCTAGTGACTTGTTTTCACTAGGATTAAATATAAAACCCTCTGGTGTTCAAAGCCTTTCATAATCTGGTGCCCCCAGCCTTTCTAGGCTTCTTACAACACCCTTCCGCCCCCTACAAGAACATAAATATACAGTGTGATCCATTGGCACTGTCCTCCTTTGCTGTTCTTCAAACAAGACACTTCAGCTCCCAACTCTCTCCATTTTCCCTGGCTGTGCCCCATACCTGTGATGTTTTTCTTCCTCATCTCTGCCTCCTGGCTTCCTTCAAGTCACAGCTAAAATTTTGCCTTCTACCAGAAGCCTTTCCTAGTCCTAATTCATTCTTATTCCTTTCTTCCATTGGGTATTTGTTTTCCATATGGCTTGTTTATACATAGCTGCTTGCATGATGTCTTCTCCATTAGGCTGTGAACTCCATGAGGACAGGGGCTATCTCTTACCTTTTTTTTATATATTCTGTTACTTAGGGCAGTTTCTGGAACATAGGAGGTGCTTAAACATTTTTATCGATTGTTTGGTTGAATGACCCTCAAAGATTTTAAATTCTTTTGAGGAAAACATGAATAAATTAAAGGGCATTTATTGGGCACCTGCTGTATGCTGAGTGTGAAGAGGCACTACTGTACAGCAGATAAGTGGTGTCAAACTCAGAAATTGGGGCCACTAAACTGTACACAAGGATACCTGCAGCACAAATTGACTTAGGTAACCCCAATATTCATGTTCTGTTGTATCTTATTTATTTGCATTATTCATGTTGTGTTGTATTTTTATTTTTGCTAAATATTTCACAGGTACATTTTAAAACTGATTTGAGGCTCACTCAAATATGTTGGTTTGTGTTTGACATGTCTAGTAGATAGAGAGTTGACCTTACAATCAAGAAAATATGACTTCTGGTCCTTCCTTTGACACATCCTGGTTTGAACTCTGGCAGGTCACTTAACTTCTTAGGGCTACAAAAACTCCTTAAGACCTTTAGTTGAAGATAACAGGCCATTTTTAGTTGTCAAAGGGTGTTTCTAATTAGGAGTTTCCCTATACCAGGGAAGTCAAAGATGCAACCCCATGTGCTAGACAGGTGATATGCCGGGTGCTTCGAATACACAGGCAAAAGGGAAAATGTTCTTGTCCTCAGAGAGCTTATACTTTTGCTGAGAGGGTGAACGTATCTTTATAAAGGAACATATATGGAACAACTAAGTGGTTCAGTTGATAAAGAGCTAGGCCTGGAGATGAGAGATCCTGGCTTCAAATCTGGTCTCAAATACTTCCTAACTGTATAACCCTGCCTATCTCTTACCACTCTTCTGCCTTGGAAACATTATACAGTATTGATTTTTAAGACAGATGGTAAGGGTTATATAAAACTAAAAAGGAATATACAAAGTGGGTATAAGACCATTTGAGGGGAGGCATTAGCGGCTGAGATACAAGATAGAGTGGGACAAGAAAGTCTTCACTAGGAAGAAGCTTCTCAGTGAAGCCAGGAAGGAAATTGAGAATTCCAAAATGTGGAAAGGGGAGTACATCTTGGGGATGAATACAAATTAAAAGGTAATCTGCAGAGTGATGGGTAAAGCTGGAGGCACCAGAAAGGCTTGGTTGCTGGTAGTTCTTGAGCTGATTCTTGATGGGCAGCGGGTGCAGAAAACAATAATAGGTTGCCCAGTTTGACTGGGACACTTGATTGTGTAAAGGGAACATGATGTGAAATCAGCCTCAAAAAATCAGTTGCAACCCAGTTGTAAGTACCAAACATGACTGCTTTTTAAACTAGAAACAATGGAGCTGGATTGCTCAGTGGATTGAGAGCCAGGCCTAGAGACGGGAGGTCCTAGGTTCGAATCTGGCCTTGGACACTTCCTAGCTGTGTGACCCTGGGCAAGTCACTTAACCCCCATTGCCTAGCCCTGTAACAAATAAAATTAATATAGAAGGCTATATATAAAAGATATTAGGGTTAAAAAAAAAAAGAAACAATGGAGAGTCTCGAACTTTTTGAGCAAGGTTGTAGAATGATCAGACTTCAAAACAGTATTTTGACAGTTATTTGGAAGTTGGATTGGAGAAGGGAGAGACTTGAGGAAAAGACCCCAATAAAAATACTGCAATAGTTCAAGTGAGAAGTGATAATATCCCAAACAAGAATGGTGACTGCTTCACTGAAGAGAATAGAAATAATTGATATATTGAGAGGGTGGGGGGGAAGTGTTGCAGTGGGGAGTAAGCACAGTAAAGGTTAAAAAATGCCTAAATCATAATGATGAGTAAAGCAGTTAAAGGGATGAGTTTGAGAAAATTAGTTTCATGTTAAATGTATTGAATTTAAGAATCCAATAGAACATCCAGGTGGAAATGTTTATCAGGCAGTTGGTGATAGAGGATTGTAGTTAAGAAGAGAAATAACAGGGTTATCTATATATTTATGTGTATATATAGGCATAAGCTTAAAAGTCTGACATTTTTTTAAATCTTAAAATTTAAAGCTTGAAAGTTTAAAATCTTGTTGAAGAATAGTAACAGTTTTCAGTTGAGCACATGTGCATATATGTAACTTCGAAGTCATTTTGGGAATTTTTAAGAACTTCTTTTAGTTCACATTGTTTTTTTCCTCTGGGTTGCTGAGATGGTTAAAGTCAGCTTTTCCTCACAGTAAATGAGATCATATTCTATGGATAAATTAAACTTCGACATAATCTTAAAAACCCATTTTAGCCAGTTATTTGAATTTCCTCCTTTGCTTTTAAGTAATAAAATTTATGGCTTTTAATTTCCCTTTTCTCCTCAGCCCACTAGTGGAAATGATGGGAAGCAACATAATTGCTACATATTTGGATATGAGAGATAAAAAGAAAGAGAAACCAGTAGCTAAAATAATCCACAAACAAAATAGTTTCTAAAATATTGATAATTAACTGTGTTCCTACTGCTGTATTCTCCTGTTATAAAGTACTGGCTTAAGCTGAATTATATGTCATATAAATTACTTTAACATGTAAAGAAAAAAGTAAGCCTTTGTTTGTAGAGGTGCCTGACATAAATAGAAGATCTCCAGCTAAAATCAGTGCCACTCCACATTTAGTCTGGTGACAAATAAATCTTGTTTCTAACCTTCACATAATCTTTTCCATGTGTCCACTTTTCTGTTCTCACACAGCAACTACCCTAGTTTAGACACTCATCACTTCTTGCTTGGACTATTCTAACAGCTCTCTGTTTTTCTCTATGTGTGTCTGTCTCTCTGTGTGTTTGTCTGTCTGTTAATTCATCTGTCTCTTTCTCTTGCCCTGCCCTGCTCCTCTTAATAGCTTTCCAGTTAATACTTCTATCTTGAGTATCTCTCCATTCCATCCTCCACTCAGTGGTCAAAGTAATTTTCCAAAGCATAATTCAAACTGCCACCTCTTTCAGTAACTCTAATGGTACCCTTTTACATCTAAGCTTTGACATTTGAAACTCCTAATCATTTGGTCCTTTCTTACCTTTTCTAATGTGTTACTCTCACCATACATTCTACATTCCAGCTTCACTGTACTGGCTTACTTATTATTCTTCACATGTAATACTCCACCTTGCTCCTCTTGGCAGTCCCAGGCCTGGAATGCTTTCCCTCCTACCCTTACCTTTTAGTTTCCTTGACTTTCTTCAAGACTCAGCTCAAATCTCACCTTCTGCAGGAGGCCTTTCCTAGTCTCCTCAGCTAGTGGCACTTCTTCCTCCCAGATTCCCTTCTTTACATGTTGTCTTCCTCATTAGTGTTAGTTCTTTGATACAGGGATTGTTTTTGCCTTTCTTTCGGTCTTCATTGCTTAGAACAATGCCTGGCATGTAGTTAAGCTTAATAAATTCTTGACTGACTGAAAGGAAATTTGAGCAGAATTTAGAAATTTCTGATTACTAACTTTACTTTTCTTAGCTGAGGCAGCTAATCTATATCCTAACTTTAAACATATTGACTTTTAAAAATACAATGACTTTCATATGCCTCATTTAATTAGCATTCTTTTGTACCTTTACAGTGATTGTACCTTCTCTTTCTCTAGGAGACTGAAGCTTCAGATTTGTTTTTGCATGATGATGATGATGAAGATGAAGATGAATATGAATCTCGTTCTTGGCGAAGATGAAATCTGATGGGAGCTGTATAGTTTTAGGAATTTTGTTTAGAAGAACAACTTTTTAAAAATTATTTAAAGACGTCATTGAGCCAAAAATTTTTATTTTTTTTTTCTTTTCAACATAGGTTTAAAGACAGCAAGTTTGCTATTTAAACACATCTCATAACTGTATGTGATATTAAAGCAGCCAAAGGCCTAGTGACTTTTACACAATTCTGAAGATCCACAAGAGTCGTATGGGTGTTCTCTAGAGCCTTATGTTCCACACCACCTATTTTTGATGGTGTTGGATTATGATGTAGATGACAGGGTGTTTAGAAATTTTATTTTGTAATATAATCTGCTGATAAAATTTCATTAAATGTCAAAGTAGCCTGGAATCTCGTAACTCTCAGATATTATGGATGGGGTCGTCACACTATGGGAGATATTTTTGACTAAACCTTGTTTTAAGATTCATTTTGAAAGAAAAATACAATTTGTTTTAATTTTTTAATATGGAGGAGCCTGGCTTGTTTTCAGTCTGAATTTTTTTCAGAGTTTTTATATGACCATAAATTGTACGATACATATAATATAATCTTCCACAATACTATTTCAATGTAAATTACATCAAATCCTGTATGTTCTCTAAAATGTTATGTGACATTGCTAGCTCCATTGATGTTTCCATTCTGTCATTTTTCAGTCTTACCTGAACTCTTTCAGGTTTGGACTCAGTTCACTTTGCTTTTATTACTTTGTCAGTATTGGTTCAATCCCTGCTCTTTCAAAAATTCTCCAAATCTGAGACAATTGTGCCCATTGCTTTTTTGTCTCCCTACCCTCCCCTCTCCCCTTCCCTCTCCTGCCTCTCTTACACCTGAATTGAATAGGCCAAATGTGCACAGTATTGAGAGAAGTTCATCGTCTGGCTCATGAAAGACTGATCCCTCCTTAATAAAAAGGCTTTGAACTAAACCAGCACTTGGAACAGTAAAGGAATGTTTTCATGGGCATGGTATAAAAGTTTTCAACACCAGTTTGTTGAAATGCTATTTAAAGTTGCAGTTTAGTTTTAGGTATAAAACTTTAACCTTTTCCTGAATTTAAACCATGATGGAGAAGTTGGGGGTGGTGGGTGGGGTTGACAATAACAAATTATATAAGTGGAAGGTAGTAACTTGGCTTTGAATAGAAAATGATGCATTTTTCATAATTTTGTGGCTTTCATTGACCATGAACATACATGCATCATTTAATAGGCAGTTTTTTCACTGTGTGCATTTTTACTGTACACTTATATAGAGTAGATTCTATCTGTTAAGTAAAATATATGTAAATTTAATGTCCTTGTGTTCTGAATGTTAGATGGAACAGTAGAGGAGCGACACTACACTGTACCAACCCCTGGAGAAACTAACCGTGATTAATATACATGGAATATGTCACTTATGAATTTGCACACCTGCATTTCTGTATGGTTCTCATTCATTTATGTGATGTGAACATTTGAAACTTCTTGTTGACTTTAGAAGGTTCTTGGTGTTCACTCTTATGAGGGATTATTTTTTCCTGTGGCAAAGACTATTCCTCAGAGCAAAAAACAGTTAAATAAGGAACTTAAAACCAATAGATTCTAGATTCACTTAGCCATAAGAAATTAAATCCCATATTTGTATCATCCATTTCTCCTTCACATCCCATTTTTCTGCAGTGACATATGAAACCAGGATCCCTTTTAAGTTTTTATAAATTTCCCTTCCTAATGAAGACTTCTTTCCGGGTTATTATTGTATTTCTACTAATAGTAAGGCTAAAATGACCTTATGAAAGAATGAAAAACTAGAATGGGGTACCTAGAATAAGCAATCTTGCTCCTCTCCCATCACCTCTAATGACATTTTCTTAATGTCTGTGGCTCAGTCAGTATATATTTTGAAAGATCCATTATTGTGAATGTTTTGAGTCCTGACAGTTTAAAAATGATAGAGGGAACAAAGGATTTATATATTTTTTGTATAAAGTTTTTCTTAAACTGTATAATTTTGTAAATAATTTGGTTTTTTTGTGTACTAAAACTACCAGCGTATAGATTTCAATAAGAATTGTTGTATTTTTGTATTTGGAAATTGAAGATTACAGTAAATTAATGGAGCTGTAAGAAAAATTTCGGTAGACTGGCACAGTTCAATAGAATGGGATTCCTTTTCATATGATTTTTTTTTAACCTCTCAACTGACACCTTGCAATCTCAGTTCAGAGAATGAGCAGATGAGGGATGTGTTTGGGTTTTTACTTATTGGGGGACAAAGAAAAAAAAAAGGAGAAAGTTAAAGTGAAGAACAGATAGAAATTTTCTTTAGTCAGATGTGAAACCCTTGTATAAACCTTTTCAGCACACTCTCTTATTTCTAGAATACTGAAGCATCCTAAATATAATTTCTGAGGATTTTAGAAAAAGATTTGAGCCTCTCAAATGAATTCAAATACAGGCTGTTTATATTATTAGAAAATTGAAGTGATGATTTAGTATAAAGTAACTTAAGCATTTTCCTATGTAAGTTTTTTTTTCCCAAAATCCTAGAGTTTTTTCTTTTTTTTTTTTTTTTTTGTAAAAGCGGGTAACTACTGTGACTTAATTTTTTCTTGTTGGTAGCTTCATTTTATGAAATAACGTACAGCCTCTGTAATATATTCTACTGTTCTTCATAATGCGCATGACATCTTTATAAGCAGCTGATCACTAAAAGAAAATGATACCAACCAACTTGCTCAGCTTAGTTTACCAGTGGGTTGCTTCCCATGCTCAAGATTCAACCCAGGGATGTATAGAGTCTCCCTCAATTTCTTCATGTTGTAATTTTAAGACAAAAATTCTCAACAGCTAAAATAAATTGGAAAACATTGTCCTGTTAAGATGAAATAGGTGATGACAGCGACGGGTCATTAGTACAAAAAGAAGAAAAAAATCATGTGAAAAGGAATCGTGGTTCCTCTTGATGTATAGGATGCCTGTATTATAGTTTTTTTTTCAAAATTGTGACCTTGTGTAATAGCATAATAGGAGATATTGTTGGATTTCTAACTGTTTATACATTTAAATTCCTATATGTAATGTTTGTTTTACTGATTACAACCTGAATTTCTAAGAAGCATGTTGACTTTTGCAATAAAGATACAATATGGAATGGTTCAAAATTGGAGGAAAAAAAAAGGCTAAAAAAAAAAAGTTGGTAATTTTAAAAGAATTTGGAAAATTTAAGAACCATTCCAAAAATTACAATGAATCACAAAAAGAGCTGTAACTCTGGCTTCTTCTGGAAAGAGAGAGAGAGAATGTGTGTGTTTGTGTGCTTGGTTATATGTGCACGTGTAGGTGCATTTGTGAATGTGTTTGTTTATATGAGATTGTATTAAGTATGTGTGAGGGCTGTTGAGCTAGTGGCAAATGCTGAACTTCAAAGCTCCATCAACAGTTGTCTTCACTTGTTTCAAGTGTGCTTACTCATAAGAAACCTTTAAAAGAAAAAAAAAAAGTCGATGTGTCCACTTTTTTTCATTTGTAGATTTAGATAGCTCAGATATATAGTATAATAATACATCCATCAGCTACATTTATGAAAAGAAAGCCATAAAAATACCTTGATTGCTATCCACTGTGCCTTTCAAAAGTAGGGACTCCAGGCAACTTGCAAGTATTACATAAAAAAATGTGAATTTCATTTTTCAGGTTGATGAGATATCAACTATTATTCTTTTAATAATAGCAGTGGCATTTTACCTCAACAACTGGGTACTGGGGAGCTGTGTGGTTGTCATGATTTGAGCTTTCTCAGTTTAAGAATGTATTTTAAAATTCCCATAACTGATGTGCCTTTAGAAAGAAGGAAATAAGGAAAGACCTTAATCTACAAATAAGTAGATTAAATGAGGGAAAGAATTAAGAAAATAAGCAATGTTTAAAAGCACCAAATACATTTAACTTTTTTAAAATTAAATTGCCATTCTTATGAAATCTTGGAAATCTAGATTTGATAAATGGGACCAGGACCCATACTGTTTAGGAATTAAATTGACATTAGTATAAGAGTAGATATGGAAACATGATTCCTGCATATGCCTTCTGATCTAAATCTATTATTCTAAATAATATGTTTTATATTAACTAGGTAGCATAAAAGAAAGTCTTGGATTTTAAGAATGAAAGAATGGTGGTTTCCTTTATTCTTGGCCCAGCATTTCTTTTTGTGTTAATAATGAAATAGAATCAGACCAACTGACTTGTTTTATACTGTACTTAGAGATATGAAATAAGCTGCCTAATTATCCAATTTTGCAGTAACTCCTAAGTGCCTAATAAATGCTTGTTGACTGGCTGACACTTGATTTTATTGAAGGGGAAAAAAAGAAATTTATTTTTACTGCTGGTTGTTTACCTTCCTACAGGATCATCTACCATTTGGCTTCTTACCTGGTACAGCAATCAACCTTAGGTTAACTAATCCTTTCCAGCCTTCTTGAGTAAGGCTACCTGATACAGGTGAGCCTAAGGGCAAGATGATTCTTGAGAATTAATGAGCCATTTGGAGTTAGAGTCTAGTCTTAACCTTTTCCAAGCAAACTTAAAAAGAAGTTGTATGCTCCTTTATCACCCTCATTGATCTCTTTCCATCTTTAGAAGTGGATCGAGAAAATTTAGCTAAAAAAATTACCACAGACAACATATTGATTAAAAACAAACAGCTTTGTTATAATAGGCTAGTTTGTGATAAAAAAATAAGCATTTTTCATTTTACTGTTTTCTTATTCCTGATTTTCAAGGCACATAAATTGCTACTATATAGTTCATTCTTTAAAATAATTTTTTTAAACCATTACTCTGTGTCTCACACTTAATACCAAATATCAGTTCCAGGGCAGAAGAGTGAGAAGGGGTAGGCAATTGGGATTGTGACTTGCCTGAAGTCACACAGCTAGAATTGTCTGAGGCCATATTTGAATCCAGGACCTCCCATCTCCAGGCCTGGCTTTCTATCCACTGAGCCACCTAGGAACCCCTATTCCATTATTAATAGTCTAAGAGTTACAATAAATCTGATCAGAAGTATACTAAATTTACAAATTTAGTGTTACAACTCTGGTGTGAGGTCATTGAACTCTTGTTGGCAAAAGTAAATTTTAGCCACGTTAGCTGCTTAATGGAAATTTAATAGATGACCTTATATCTGAAAGATGTTCTAAAATACTCAGGAGTGAGTGATGTATAAATTAAAGGGAATAGGCTTGAGAATTAGATGTGTTTGACATGCTTGTTTTTTCTTATGACTTAAAAATGTCTTGAGCCCATTCATGGATTACTTTGTGGTTGTTTTTTTTTTTAATTAACTTTGCTCCAAAGGAATTGCCACAATTATCTTAAGTGATTTAATTTGGATTTTTAAAGGCTAATAAAAAGAGATAGGTTGAAGTCCTCAGTTTTGACATTTGCCTGCCCCTCACCTCACTATGAATATCCTCTTTCTTGACAAGTCATCCTGATTATAATTTTTGGTCTCTAAATAGAGAAATCTGACTCTACCACTGCCCCATTCCCCCAAAATCCCAACTAAGATTTAAACGCTGGATTAAAAATAGTTTTTTTAGAGGGTTTTTAACTATAGAACTCTGGGCCATTATCGTCAGTATCTGGATCCTGTAGAGGGCTCTAGAAGGCAAGTTGTTTTACTTAGATGTCATTGCAGGGCAGCCAGTTATGATCACTGTTAAAAGCAAATAGTGCAGAGTATAAAACTCAAAAGATTTATGTTTTTCTCAAATATGTGATCTATAATATTTGAATCTAAAAATCACATGATAAATGACTTAAATTTCAATATTTTAACTGCTTCCCTGGATATTTTTAGTGCCCTGGAAAAACATTTTCTATTTCATGATGAAAGCCATAAAATTATGAATGATTCTATATTTGTATATTGTATTTCTCACTGTTTGACTTTAAAAAAATAATTTGCCTAAAAGTAACAATACTTTTAATGGAATTCAAAGCACAGTGTAGACATTTTTAGGCATTATAGGAGAGACAGTGTTGGTATAATGAAAGAGCATTTGATTCTAAGTCACAGGACAAACATTGATTTTCATCTCTGTTACTTAACATTGTACAAGTTACAGCCTGTGAATGTCAGTTGCCTTACCTATAAAATGTGAATGTTCTCCCTTACTTGATGGTTGAAAGGATCAAATGAGATAAGTATACATTGCTTTGTAAATATAAAGCCCCGTATTAATGTGACCTGTTACAACCTTATTGCAACCCTATGAATCTAGGAAAGTGATCCTCACTGGACAACATATTAAGGTTTTTCTTTTATTATCTACCTTGTAGAAGGAATTTACCAATGTGGGTGAGATCCCATTCCATTGATGTACTGAAGGATAATTTCCTTTTATTAAATTAATGAGTATTTAAATTTTTTTCTTTCTATGTGAGCCATTTTGATATTCGGAAATAGATTTTCTTTTTTTTTTTAACCCTTAACTTCTGTGTATTGGCTCCTAGGTGGAAGAGTGGTAAGGGTAGGCAATGGGGGTCAAGTGACTTGCCCAGAGTTACACACCTGGGAAGTGTCTGAGGCCAGATTTGAACCTAGGACCTCTGTTCTCTAGGCCTGACTCTCAATCCACTGAGCTACCCAGATGCCCTCTGGAAATAGATTTTCTTTCTGAAATTAAAGCCCATTCTACACAGAAGGATGATCTGATCTTTCTGAGTACTGTAGTAGGAACTGGCAACTTGAATGACATCAGTGACTTCCTTAGCATATTGTCTCATTATTCAACCCCATTCTCTTTATCATTATCTCCTGTCTGGTGGTACCTTGCTTCCTACAAATATACCTACTTCTTTACAATCTTTTTAAAAATCTGGACTTTTCCCCTATTAGTTATTACCCTATATTTCTCCCGTCATTTATGGACAAACTACTTAAGAAAGTCTAAAATCTGACTTTGGACTTCATCATTCAATTGAAACTTCCCTTCTAAAAGTTACCAATAACCTTTTTTTTAAAACCCTTACCTTCTGTCTTGGAATCAATATTAAGTATTTCCAAGGTGGAAGAGTGGCAAGGGTTAGGCAATGGGGTTAAGTGACTTGCCCAGGGTCATACAGCTAGAAAGTATCTGAGACCAAATTTGAACCCAGGACCTCCCATCTCTAGGCCTGGCTCTCAATCCACTGAGCCACCTACCTCCCCCTTACCAATAACAAGACACATATTGCTTATACTAGAGAAAAATTCATGGAGGAAATAAAGTGAAGAATGGTATGTTTCAATCTGCAGTCAAGCATTCTGTTCTTTTAATGGCAGTGGATATCTTTTTCATCTTGAGTCCCTTGGAGTTGTCCTAGATCATTGCCTTGTTGATAAGTTATTAACAGCTGATAATCATACATTATTATTGTTACTGTATACAATGTTCTTCTGGTTCTGCTCATTTTGCATACGAGCCTTTCCAGGTTTTTCTGTGATCCTGTTATTTCTCGTATTCTATTACAGTTATGCACCATTCAGCCATTCCCCAAATAATGGACATCTCTTCAGTTTCCAGCTCTTTGCCACCACAGAAAGAGCTGTTATAAATATTTTTATATAGGAAGGTTCTTTTCCTCTAAATCTCTTTGTAGTGCAGTCTTAGTAGTGGAATTCCTTGGTAAAAAGGTATGCACAGTTTTATGGCCTTTTGGCATGGTTCCATATTGCTCTCCAGAATGGTTGTATCATTTCACAGCTCCACCAACAGTGTATTAATGTCCCTATTTTCACACATCCCCTCCAACATTTATCATTTCCTTTTTTGTCATGTTAGCCAGTCTGGCGGGTGTAAAGTGGTACTTCAGAGTAGTTTTAATTTGCATTTCTCTAATAGTGATTTGGAGCATTTTTTATATGACTAAATATAGTTTTAATTTTTTCATCTGAGAATTGCCTGTTCATATCCTTTGACCATTTGTCTATTAGAGAATACTTTGTATTCTTATGTTTCAACTCAGTTCTCTCTATATTTGAGAAATGAAGCTTTTGTCAGAGACACTTGCTATAAAAAATTCCCCCCACCCAGTTTATTGTTTGCCTTTTAATCTTGGTTGCATTGATTTTGCAAAATCTTTTTAATAATATAGTCAAAGTTTTCAGTTTTATGTCTCATAATGTTCTCTAAATCTTGTTTTTTACCTAAAAATTTCCCTTATCTAAATGTCTGACAGGCAAACTAATTTGTGCTCCCCTAATTTGTTTGTTATCACACTTTATTTCCAAATCATATCTATTTTAACTTAGCTTGGTATATGGCATATGTGTGTGTGTGCCTATGTCTAATTTCTGCCAAACTGTTCCCCAATTTTCCTAGAAGTTTTTGTCAGATAGTGTGTTCTTCATCCAAAAACTTGGATCTTTGGGTTTGTAAAATACTAGGTTTTAATGGTCATTTACCATTGTGTAATAGTGCCTAATCTATTCCATTGATTCTTCAGTCTATTTCTTAGCAAGTACCAGATTGTTTTGGTGGTTGCTGCTTTATAATATAGTTTGAGATTTGGTAAAACCTAAACTATATTCCTTCAGATTTTTTTAAATTAATTAATTCCCTTGATGTCCTAGGTCTTTTGTTCTTTCAGATAAATTTTGTTAATTTTTCTAGTTTTATAAAATAATTTTGGGATAATTTGATTGGTATGGCACTGAATAAGCAAATTAATTTAGGTAGAATTGTCATTTTTATTATATTGGCTCAGCCTATCCATGAGCAATTAATGTTCTTCTGGTTGTTTAGATCTGACTTTATTTGTGTGAAAACTGTTTTTAGCTGTGATCTTATAATTCCTGGGTCTATCTTGGCAGGTAGTCTCAGATATTTTATATTGTCTGCAGTTATTTTAAGTGGGATTTCTCTTTCTCTTGTTGTTGGAATTCATTTATGTGGGTTTATTGTATATCCTGCAACTTCTCTAAAGTTGTTAATTGGTTCTATCATTTTTTAAATTGGTTCTCTAGGGGTCTCTAGATATACCATCATATCAACTGTAAAGGGTGATAGCTTTATTTCTTCATTGCCTATTCTAATTCCTTCAGTGTCTTCTTATTGTACAGCTACCATTTCTAGTACAATATTGAATAGTGGTGGTGATAAAATGTGCATTGTTGTTTAATTTCCAATTGATCTTATTAGAAAGACTTTTACCTTATCCTCATTACAGATAATGTTTCCTGATGGTTTTAGATAGATACTATTTATCATTTTGAGAAATAAATGTTTCACTTATTCCAATGTTCTTTAGTTAGTATTTTTAAAAAATAGGAATGGGTGTTGTATTTTGCCAGAAGTTTTTTCTGCATATATTGAAATAATCATAGGGCTTCTTTTCATTTTGTTATTGATATGGCCAATTATTCTGATGGAAAACTACCCCTTCATTCCTGTTTTTAAAACCCACTTGGTCATGGTGTAAGATTCTTGTAATATATTGTTGTAATCTCCTTGCTAGTATTTTGTTTAAGATTGTTTTTCATCAATATTCAATGGAGATTTTCTCTCTGTTTTTGTTCTTCCTTGTTTAGGTATCAACAGCATATTTGTGTCAGAAAAGGAATTTGGTAGAGTCCTTTTTTCAGCTACTTTCCAAAGTAGTTTTTAAAATATTGGAATTAATTATTCTTAGGTTTGGTAGAATTCTCATGTGAATCCATCTGGCCCCGTAACTTTTTTCTTTTTTTAAAAAATACTTTATTTTTTTCCCCCAATTACATATAAAAACAATTTTTAACATTTATTTTTAGAAGTTTTGAGCCCAAATTCTCTCCCTATTTTCCACTCTATTTCTTTTACTTTTCCAACTTCTCTCCTCCCTTAGACAGAAAGCAATCTAATATAGATTTTACATGTATAATCACATAAAATACTTTTCCATATTAGCTATTTTGTGAAAGAGATCAAAATTTTAAAAGTAGGTGAAATAGAGTATGTTTCCATCTGCATTCAGATGCCATCAGTTCTTTCTCAGAGGGCAAATGACATTTTTCACCATGAGTCTCTGGGATTGTCTTGGATCACTGCTAAGAATAACTAGGTCATTCACAGTTATTTATAAAAAAAATATTGCTAGCACTGTGTACAATAAAGTTCTGGTTCTGCTCACTTCACTTTGCATCAGTTCATGTAAGTAAATCTTTACAGATTTTTCTGAAATTATTCTGTTTTGTCATTTCTTATACCACAATAGTATTCCATCATCACAATCATATACCATAATTTCTCCAAATTTTCCAGTTCTTTACTGCTACAATAAATACTTCTTGTAAAAATAGGTCTCTTTCCCTTTTTAAAATCTCTTTGGGATACAGGCCCCTCCCTAATGTACTTGATAATGGTATTATGTCTGCCTATGACAAAACACTATGGTCAAAACACACAGCATATTCTGAGACACACTGAAAAAAGACCCTAGTAAAAAATGAAATTTCAAAAGCTCCATTTCCAAGCAAACAGAACTTGAGCAAAATAGAATTTAGCTTTTTAGCCTTACACAATCCATCAAATCATACACACTTACTTTACCTTCATTTGTTTAATTTAAATAAAAAAGGCGCAGATGTAGCCCCCAGTAGTGAGAGTAGACTCCTGTAAAATCAAAGCCATGGTCTGACCATAATCACTCCTCATATGAGGCCCCCAAGCCCCTCCCTAATGTACTTGATAAATAACTAGATATCCTAGATAAACTCACTGAAGTCAAACATTTCCCTGAGAATCTGGACTAGATGGTTACATATTTACCTGTGATTTATTATCCTATAGAAAACTGCTTAGAGCCACTGAAGTAATCTAAATCTATTGTCTCCATCTTGTAAATCATTACTAACCATTTTCCCTGTAAAAGGCTTACCTAATCCCTTAGCCTACATAATTTCCCCTATAAAGTGTGTACCCCAACTCATTAAACTTTGTCATTGTTCTAAGAGACTTGTCTGCATGGTCCTTGGATGGTATTGACCCTCCTATAATCCCAGACCCATCCTCTTTGTCCTGGTCAGCAATCCATGATCTGTGTCATTAGAGCCGGACTCTTATTTATGGGTATAGATCAAAGGGGTATGCTAGTTTTAGAGTCTTTTGAGCATAGTTTGAAATTGATCTCCAGAATGGTTGGTTCAGATCACAACTATAACCAGTGTAATAGTGTCTCAATTTTCTTGCATTCCCTCCAACAGTTAATTTCCTTTTCTGTCATTAACCATCTAATAGGTATGAAATGATACCTCAGAGTTGTTTTCATTTGCATTTCACTAATCAAGAGGTGTTTTAAACATTTTTATATGACTAAAGATGGCTTTGATTTCATCTGAAAACTGTTCATATCCTTTGACCATTTATCAGTTGGAGAATGTCTTTTATGTTCATAAATTTGTCTTAGTTCTCTATAAAGTTGAGAAATGAGATCTTGTCAGAGATATTTGCTGTAAAAATTTTTTCCCAGCTTTCTGCTTTCCTTCTGATTTCAGTTGCATTCATTTGATTTGTATAAAACTTTTTAAATTTAATGTAATCAAAATTATCCATTTTACATTTTATAATGCTTTCTAATACATCTCATTTGATCCTGAATTCTTTTCTTATTTATAGATATGACAGGTAAACTATTCCATGCTTCCCTAATTTGCTTATGGTATTACCCTTTATGTTTTGGTCATGGACCATGTTGACCTTATCTTGGTATATGATGTGAGATGTTGGTCTAGTCACAGTCTCTGCCATATTATTTTTCAGTGTTCTCAACAGTTTTTGTCAAATATTGAGTTCTCAGTGGAGGAAAAAGAAGAAGAATAAATGGCAGTGGAGTTGAGCTCTGGCAGTTGGCAGAGTCACTGACAGAGACTCTCTCCTGTCTGAAGTAGAAGGAAAGGTGGGATAGACTTGAAGGAGCATAGTGTTTTCCTTTCCCAACTTGGGAAACACTAGTGACTATCTATCACTGTTTATATAGATTGTTTTAACTCTGAGAAGACCAAAGGAAAACCTGACCTTTGGTTTGGACTCTGAATCTGCTAAGGCTCAGAGTCCTAACTTGATTCTTGTTGAGACTTAACCAGCTAGCCTTTGTTATTTTTATAACTTGAAGGTGAAGTTAAGAATTATAAGGATAATATTATTAGTTTATTTAGAATAATAAAAAATTTGGGTCAGTCAAATCAGTAATGATTAGTGTAGCCTATGAAAACAGGAGAAGCGATTCCTTGCAGAACTAGGGAATTTTATTTGAGTTGAGTTAGAATCTCTTAGAGTTAGAAATCCTTTTATCCTCATATATTTTCAATAAATAGTTTATTTTTTATAAAAAGAGTCTCTAGCATCCTTGCACCTGGCCCTGAAGGGAAGTTCATTTATGAGCTTCACTTCACTTTATCACTGAAGATACTTTTGATTACATCTATCAAAAGTATCTGAACAGTTTTGAACCTGTGTTTGCATAGTTTTCCCCATTTATTTTTACAGTTCTCATCCCAAAGGTTTGGATCTTTTGGTTCTCTTTAGAGAATAAGTTGATTGCTCCTAGAATTTGTTCTCTGACACACTCATTCTTTAAGATAAGGTTATTTAATTTCCAATTAATTTTAAATCTTTTTTTCTCTAGCCCTCTGTTCAGTGTAATTTTTATAGCATTATGATCTGGAAAGGAGACACTTAATATTTTAGCTTTTTTGCATTTGACTATAAGGTTTTTATGTCCTATTATAAGATCAGTTTTTGTGATGGTGCTATGTGCTGCTGAGAAGAGGTTTATTCCTTTCTATTCCCCAGTTTTCCCCAGAGGTCTATCAAATGTAACTTTTCTAAAATTCTATTCATCTCCTTAATTTCTTTCTTGTTGATTTTTTGGTTCGATTTGTCTAATTCTGAGAGGGGAAGGTTAATGTCCCTTACTAATATAGTTTTATTGTCTATTTCCTCATGTAACTCATATAATTTCTCCTTTAAGAATTTGGATGCTATGCAATTTGGTGCATATATACTTAATATTGCTATTACCTCATTGTTTAATGGTTCCTTTTATCAATGTAATTTCCTTACTATCACTTTTAATTAAGTCAATTTTCATTTTTGCTTTGTCTAAAATCATAATTGCTACTCTTTTTTTTTTAACTTTAGCTAAAGCATATTAGATTTTGCTCTGGTCCTTTACCTTTACATTGAGTGTATTTCCCTGCTTTAAATGAGTTATTGTAGATAGCACATTATGGGATTCTAGCTTTTAATTCACTCTGCTATCCTCTTCCATTTTATGGATGAGTTCATCCCATTTACATTCACAGTTATGATTACTAATTGTGTGTTTCCCTTTATTTTATTCTTCCCCTGTTTATCCTTCTCCTTTTCTCCCTTCAGCCTTTTCCTGTTCACAAATGTTTTTTCTTGTTTACCCACTTTCCCAAGTTTCCCCATCTCCTTTGTCTCCCCTCCTTTTTTGTTCCCCCTCCCTTCTTACTTACCTATTGGGTAAGAGTTTTCTATACCTGAGTGTGGGTAGCTGCTAGATCCAGTGAAACATAAATTGTTCCAAAATGTTTGAATTGTTTTGTTTTCTGTCTTAGAATTAAAAATAACTGAATATTGGATCCAATGCAGAAGAGCAGTAAGGACTGGGGATTGGGGGTTAAATGACTTGCCCAGGGTCACATAGCTAGGAAGTATCTGAAGTCAAATTTGAACCCAGGACCTCCCATCTTTAGGCCTGGCTCTCAACCTACTGAGTCACCTAGCTGTTCTCTCACTTCAAGTCTTTTTTTTTTTTTTAGGATATTTTTTTATGGTTACATGATTCATGATCTTCACCCCCACTCCTCTTTTTCGTCCCCCCTCCGAAAATCGACAAAAAGTTCCACTGGGTTACATGTATCATTGTTCAAAACCTATTTCCATATTATTCATATTTGCAACAGAACTCTAATCACATCCCTATCGCACTATGTAGATGATCATATATTTTTCTAATACCTTTCTGGTTCCACAGTTCTTTCTCTGGATGTGGATATTGTTCTTTCTCCTAAGTTCCTCTAGATTGTCCTGGATCATTGCATTGATAATGATAGAAAAATATATTTCATTCTATTGTGCCACAGTGTACCTGTCTCTGTGTATGAGATTCTCCTGGTTTTGCTCTGCATCAATTCCTGGAGGTCTTTCCAGTTCACATGGAATTCCTCCAGTTCATTATTCCTTTCAGCACAATAGTACTCCATCACAAACAGATACCACAACTTGTTCAACCATTCCCCAATCAATGGACACCCCCTCATTTTCCAATTTTTTGCTACCACAAAGAGCGCGGCTATAAATATTTTTGTACAAGTCTTTTCTTTATTATCTCTCTGGGGTACCAACCCAGCAGTAATATGTCTGGGTCAAAAGGCAGACAGTCTTTTAAAACCTTTTGTGCATAGTTCCAAATGAATTGGACCAATTCACAACTCCACCAGCAGTGTATTAGTGTCCCAATTTTGCCACATCCCCTCCAACATTTATCACTTTCCTTTGCTGTCATATTGCCCAATCTGCTAGATGCCTCACTTCAAGTCTTAAAAGGATCAAATGAACTAATACAGATTAGGTGAATGCAATCCTTAAAGCTCTTTAAATAAATAGTAGTTACCATTTCTTTCATTATATACAATTATATACCTATTAGCAAATTAAAACATTTCAAAAATAGTTTAACGAATGATTCTTCTCCCTGAAAAGGTCACTAGCTCATATACTCTTTCCAGGATGTGTATGATTTGTAAATATCAGTTGACTATGTGTCACTCTGTATATGTACCTCTGAACCATTTAGACCAGTAGAATTTCTAAGCATATGTAAATCATATCAAGGAAAAAAAAAAAATATATATATATATATATGTACACTGAGTTTTGGGATTTGCCCTCTTTTCCTTCTTTCCACATTTTCTCTACATTCTTTTTAGACCCTAAAATAATGAAATATTTACCTAATCCTTTTTTTTTAACTCTTACTTTCCATCTTAGAATCAATACTGCATATTAGTTCCAAGGCAAAAGAGCAATAAGAGCTAGGCAATGGAGGTTCAGTGACTTGTCCAGGGTCACACAGCTAGAAAGTGTCTGAGGCCAGATTTGAACCCAGGACCTCTCATCTCTAGGCCTGGCTCTCAATCTACTGACCCACCTAGCTGTCCCCTACCTAATTCTTAAAATATGCCACTATTGAGCTAGTTTTTCCTTTTCAACTTGTTGATTACATCAAAATGATAATTTCCTCCTTTCAAAAATTGGCTAGTAAAAATAATAGCTCCTTTAAAAATTTTTCTGATCTATTTGGATTATTACAAGTCTTCATAGAATGTCACTAGTTCTTTTTATTTGTGTCTGTCAGGCTTTGGCATCTACCACGTCTGAGTTGGTTTTTAACTAAACTCCCTTGGGAAGCAACACATGGAATTTTAAGATAGCATATTGGAAACCATATTTATTTATGTTAATTCATGGAGAACTCTTCTAAAGTAATATCTTCTCGTGACCTTCGCAATGTACAGCCAACCAATTTGATGTATTTTACAGTAATTTGGCTATATCATAACCTATGTTTATTTTATTTTCAATCTTATCTTAAATCTCTTCACTCTAGTAAACTGAATTATGATAATCTTGCAGTCTTTATACCTTGCCTCATTGTGTTTTTCAATATTTGTGATGCCTTCTTTCTTTTAACCTTGGCATTGAAAAAATCAAATACCGTACATAAATAGGTTTACATACTTCAATTTAATGATGTTTTCATATAATATACTGAAATGTCTAGCAGAAAGTGCTGAGTATAGCAATGTTAGATTGTGGTTATGTTTGTCCCATAGATTTTTTTTTGTTAATGCCATCTTTTCTTACTGAACAAAACCAATGTTCAAATCATTGTTATTTGAATGTTACTTGAATGTTACACATATAAATGTTTTATCTTTGGTACTAGCATTTGAAATACTTGGTAATTTTGAAAATTATTTCAGCATCTGGGTATGTATTTGTTGCACTATAATTTTTTTGGCAGTAATTATAATACAAGTTTAATATTGTACATGAAAAAGCCTTTACTCTTAGTGATGGTTTTTTTAAATGACCGGTGACAGGGACAAAACTTTTAAATGAAAAACTGTAGTTTTGGGGCTAACCTATGGCAATCATGGTCTATGACAGGTTGGCTAGATTGCATTTAAAAAAACATTTTTTCCGTAGAGTTTTGAACTGGTCTGATGATTTTGGAGAACAATTTGGAACTATGCCCAAAGGGCTAAAAAACTCTGCATATCCTTTGACCCAACAATATCCCTTCTAGGTATACATCCCAAAGAGAGCAAAGAAAAAGGAAAACACTTATATGTAAAAAAAAATGTTTTTTAATCTTTTTTTAAAAACTGCAACTGAAGCTTTGCTAACTGACAAAATAGGCTTCATAGAGAAAGAGTATTATTATTATTATGATCATGTTCCTTTGGGATGTTGTTTTTGAAGGTTTGTGTATAGACTTCTCTTAGATATGGATTCCTGTTTTATTTTTCATGTTAAATTAAGTAATGTGTATTTTTCCTGACCTAGATCAAAGAACATATTGGAATCCCATAAAAGTAATGTTACATATGAAGGATTACTTACATTTATTAATTTAACTCCTATGCTACTGAGGACAACTGCATTTTATTTTTGTTTTGAGACTTTTTCTTAACAAAGAATAATTATAATTTGTTTTTAAGGTTGCATCTTTATAGTCCATATTTAATAAATATTAGTAAAGACACTAAAAATAATGTTTTATATTTGGATAATTCACATGAATAGGAATAATAAAATGATGAGAGACAGTTTACATACAGAAAGCTTTTTTTTTTTTTTTGCTGGTTGCAAGCTTTATTTGGTATGTTTTTGAATATTCCTTTTAAGTAAGTTGGATTTGGATAGGGATCCAATGTACCTATTGCAATTATAGATTATTTTGTTAACCAATGTTCTGATGGATATTACAGCATCCTAGTTGAATATCAGAAATGATGTCTTGGGGGGCAGCTGGGTAGCTCAGTGGACTGAGAGTCAGGCCTAGAGACGGGAGGTCCTAGGTTCAAATCCAGCCTCAGACACTTCCCAGCTGTGTGACCCTGGGCAAGTCACTTGACCCCCATTGCCCACCCTTACCACTCTTCCACCTTGGAGCCAATACACAGAAGTTAAGGGTTTAAAAAAAAAATGATGTCTTTTAGTTGCAAAATAATGTTGATAAATCTTGTGCCAACTGAGAATATCTTCTATAGTACAAATATATCAAGAAGAGAACTGATTCCAAAGAGGGCAGCTATGCATTTATGTTCTCAGTGTGCTCTTTTCAACAGTAAATAACTGAGTTGTTGCCTTTTAAAATTCTGCCACTGTATTCATGGTCTTTCTAAAGAAACATAAGCTTGTTTTGCCTTGAATCAAATATGAAGTGGTAAGTTTGATACCCTAGTATTTAACCTTTTAAAATTATATTTTCTTATTCTGTGCATTTTGTACCAATAATCTTAAAGCACTTTACTCTCTGTGATTTATTTAAATGCTAATAAATTATACATTTCTGGTACTTTAGTAATTCATGTGAAAATTATTTGGAGTCATTTCAATAAAACGTATGTTGTCTCTTGTGGGCCAAAATATGTCAAACAATAGTTTTAGCTTCCCTTCAGTTTCATATTTTAAAGTGGTTTTGAGTTATTAATAGGACAGGAAAAACAGAAAACAAAAGTCTTTTTTTCTTTTTGAATTTCAAATATTAAAAATTTTTCCTTTTACTCAATGCATTTGGTTTGCTTGTCACTTGAAAGGATTAAAACAAGGACTATTTTTTCTCCCTCAAAGCTATTATTATGAATTCTTAATATTTTTGAAAGTCATTTCACTAATTGCATTTTTCTATTCCATTCCTAATCAAAACAGAAAGGGTAGTTCTGTCTTTGTGTCTTGCCAAAAAGAATAAAACCTGAATTGAATGTTACATTTTGATTAAGTCTAAAATACTTTGAATACCACTTGAAAAAAAGCTTATTAACTTAAAAGTTTTGTCTTTTTGTATTAAACCTCAGCAAGAATTGCTTTTCACTTATGTACCTTTTCTGATTATCATTAGCCACATGTTTTATGCTTCACAGACATAGGTAGTATACTCTATTCAGCTTGTTATAGCAGATAGTTTCAGTTTTTGCCTTGTTTTGTGGTTGATGTGAGTGTTGGAATCCAAAGAAAAATTTTGAAACCAGAATAGAAAACCTCTAGAGCAAGTTGTTATTTTCATTCTCCAGCAAAGTAAACAGGATCATTCTCTTCAATCTTATGTATAAGTTGGTAAGTTTTTATACCCAGTTAGAGAAGAGATTTTTAAAACACCTTAATCAAGGGGCAGCTGGTTGGCTCAATGGAGAGTGAGGCAGGCCTGAAGGCAGGAGGTCCTGGGTTCAGATTTGACCTCAGATACTTCCTAGCTATGTGACCCTGGACAAGTCACTGTCCAAACCTTACTGCTCTTCTACCTTGGAACTAATACTTAATTGGGTCTAAGACAGAAGGTAAGGCTTTTTTTTTTTTTACAGCATTAATTGAAGTGAAAGGCTAAAAAAAGACAGTTACTTATACTTTTTCAGTATTCATTTAACAAACAGATTAGACACCAAAGAAGTTATGCTTGCCTTTCTATGCCTATCAGCATAAATAATTTTAGGCTGAATGGTGTACAGGTGGTTGTTTAGGCTTTGGAAGACTGGTAAATGACGTTATAAAACATTTCAGTTGGTTTATTTTCCTATTAGTAAGATAAAAGAACTGACATTTTTATTTTTTTATTTTTTATTTTTCCAATTACATGTAATAATTTTCCATATGCGTTTCCTGAAATTACATGATCTGAATTTTCTTACTCCCTTTCTTCCCTCCCCCTCCTGGAGATGGTAAAAATCTTGATCTGGGTTATTCATGTATTATCATGCAAGGCATACTTCTGTATTAGCCAGTGTTGTAAGAGATTACTCATATGAAACCAAAAATCCCAAACTAAAAACACAAATAAGATAAAGTAAAAAGTAGTATGCTTTGGGGCAGCTGGGTAGCTCAGTGGAGTGAGAGTCAGGCCTGGAGAAGGGAGGTCCTAGGTTCAAACCTGGCCTCAGCCACTTCCCAGCTGTGTGACCCTGGGCAAGTCACTTGACCCCCATTCCTACCCTTACCAATCTTCCACCTATGAGACAATACACCGAAGTACAAGGGTTTAAAAAAAAAAAAAAAGTAGTATGCTTTGATCTGTATTCCTACTCCAACAGTTTTCTCTGGAGGTAGATAGCATTTTTTGTCCTAAGTCCTTTAGAATTGTTCTGAATCGTTGTATTGTTGAGAGTAGCTGAGTATATCACAGTTGATCATCATACAATATTGCTGTTACTGTGTACAGTGTTCTCCTGGTCCTGCTTATTTTGCTTTGTATCAGTTCATGTAAGTCTTTCCAGCTTTTTTCTGAACACATTCTGCTCATCATTTTTTATAGTACAATAGTATTCCATCATTATCATATACTATAATTTATTCAGCCATTCCCTAACTGATGGACAACCCCTCATTTTCCAATTTTTCAACACCAAAAATATGGCTGCTAAAAATATTTTTGTACAAGTAGCCTTCCCCCTTTTTTATGATATGCCAAACTTAGATTTTTAGAAGTTATGTATAGGAGATGAAAGCAATTGTAGGTAAATGAAGAATAGCATCTGAAGCACTAAAGCTTAGAATGAGCAGGTATTGGCAACTGTAGTATAGAGAGAGGGGGTCATATAGTTTTTTCAAGCTTTGGCTGAGTTCTGAAAGCAGTTAGGGGTTTGGAATCTTGAGGGAAGAGGCAGTTGGTTTGGGTCTCCCGTGGAGGGAGGTTGTCTGACCAGCTGAGCGACCTCCTTACCTATCTGTAGAATTGAAATTTTGCCTAGCTTTGAAATATTTATTTAAGAAATTGTTATTTTGGATAAACCCTCTATATCTTCCTTCCCTTACCTTATATGTCTGTGGAGTTAATAAGGAGAGTAATTAGAGAGGAGTTCAAATTCGTGAAGGGTTAACTATAATTGACAATATTAGATATAAAGAAACTAGTCAGTCATCATTTATTCCCTTTAGATATCAAGAGCACTTTGTAAGCTTGAGTTAAAGGCAGGTCCTTACTCAGACTCCATCTCTGCCTCCCTTCCCCCACCTGAGGTTCCTGAGACAACTGTTAGGGCTTCCTTAATCCACTTTCCTGTCAGATCATCCTTTTGAAGATAATAAACCCTTTTGTGTTTCAACAGACCTATTAGTATAATTTGTCAGTTAGTTATCAAGACAGGGAAGAAGAGGGAAAGAACCAACATACTCTGGGCTTGAAGGGAAGCTGGGGTATCCATCTTGAAGGAAAGTGTAACTCCAAAACAAGCCCCTTCCTGTGAAATTAACTAAAGCCTGATTGTTAATTTCAGTTTAGTCTATTTCCCTCAGCCTGTGTTTAAGTCTGAGTCCTGGTCTATAAGCCCTGTGTCTTTGCCTGTTAGATTAATTCTCCCTCTCCTGAAGATCTTATTCCTTCAGTGTTATACTCCTGACTTCAGCCCTATTATATCCTGAATCTCCTTATTCCAGCCTACCTGTAATCTAGATTTACTATCTTAACAAATCCCTGATAACCTCCTTTCAAAATTCCCTTGTACCACACACCTTTCCTCAAATTATCCCCATTACACAACAAATTTTAAGAACAATAAAAAGACTTAAAATTTTCTGTTGGAGAAAAAAGAACCAAAAAGTAAGAGAACTTCAATTTGACATCAGTGGGATGATGACAACCACCCATAGTGAAGAGGAAAACTATTCAACTCTTGCTTCTCTTTTTTCTTTCTTAAAGAGAAACATATTTGTACTTGGAAGGATAGAACAAAAGTGGCTGAGAGAGTCAAGGAAACTCAAGGCAAGCCTCCTCAATGAGCTCAAGTCCCTGGATTCAAATGAACTGTTTCTTAATGTACCTTGAAAAAAATGATGAATGTAATTATTCAACAACTATCAAAAGTGATATGAAGGGAGATGTGAACTGATCCAACCATTCTGGATGGCAATTTGGAACTATGCTCAAAGGGCTATAAAAGAATGCCTGCCCTTTGATCCAGCCATACCATTGTTGGGTTTGTACCCCAAAGAGATCATAGATAAACAGACTTGTACAAAAATATTTATAGCTGCGCTTTTTGTGGTGGCAAAAAACTGGAAAATGATGGGATGCCCTTCTATTGGGGAATGGCTGAACAAATTGTGGTATATGCTGGTGATGGAATACTATTGTGCTAAAAGGAATAATAAACTGAAGGAATTCCATGTGAACTGGAAAGACCTCCAGGAATTGATGCAGAGTGAAAGGAGCAAAGCCAGAAGAACATTGTACACAGAGACCAATAATACACTGTGGTAAATAGAATGTAATGGACTTCTGTACTAGCAGCAATGCAATGACCCAGGACAATTCCGAGGGATTTATGGAAAAGAACGCTACCCACATTCAGAGGAAGAACTACAGGAGTGGAAACAGAAGAAAAACTACTGCTTGAACACATGGGTTGAGGCGGACATGATTGGGGATGTAGACTCAAAATGACCACACTAATGCAACTATCAACAATTTGGAAATAAGTCTTGATTGATGACACATGTTAAAACCAGTGGAAATGCGCGTCGGCTATGGTGGGGGGGGAGGAAGTCGGGGGGTGAAGGGGAAAGTAAGAACATGAATCATGTAACCATGGATAACTTTTCTAAAAAAAAAATTATTAAATAAAAAAAAGTTATATGAAGGATTATGCAGAACAAAAGATAAGTGCTACATGATTAGAGAAGAACAATTTCTTGATTTTATATAAAGGCAAGAGGACAGAGTCTACAGACTTTTGGCTGATGTGCCCAGCTTTGATTCCTAACAAAATTCTAGGATGTATTTATTAAAGGTAGTATTCAGGTATTTAGAAAAGAAAGTAATGATTGCTAAAAGCTTGGAAGAATTCATTGGGAATAGATCATGCCAGGTTAATTTCATTTCCTTTTATGATATAGTAACTAGATTGATCAGAGATAGCATGACTGGTGACACTGACTGCCTGACCTTGGGCAAGTCATTTAACCTCTTACTACTCTAGGCAAACCTTTTAAGACTACAAAATGCAGAGTAGTTGCGAAGTTTCATTGGTGGAGAGGGTTTCCTCATTAGGACTTCCTTACTCCAATGAAATCACAGTTCCATTCCTGTGAACAGAAAGCTAATTGCAAGACTAGAGAGAAAAGAATAATAATGAATAAAGTCCATCATTTTTGGGAAAAATCTCTATTGAGTTGTCCTTGGTCCTTTGCAGTTCAATAGTTTTATCTGTGGCTTGGATGAAGGTTCTATACTTGCCAAATTTGCAGATGAAATGAAACTGCAAAGGAAGACATTAAATGATAGGATCTCAAACTGATCTCAACAAGTTAAAATAATGGACTGAATCTAATTAAGTGGAATTCAACAAGTATAAATGTAATGTTCCACAAAACTAAACAGGTAAGGTGAGGAGAAGTGTAATGATACAACAGGAAGCTGTGAAGATAGGATTAACTCTCCTCTTATCTAATTTTAGCTAAACAAATCAAGAACTTAAAGTACCCCTACTTGACACTAAGTAAGAGAATTGCAAGTCACTTAATAGAGTGGGTGACAACTTCAGTGGCTACTGCCCCTCCCCTGGGCAGTGCTAGGCTGAAGACACCACTGGGACTCCTGGTTTAAGAGATTACCAAGACCACATGTGGAGATTGGGACTTGAGAGCCCTTGCCAGGTTGTGAGCTGGACTTCTTTGAACAGAAATTATAGGGTATCTAGCAAGGAATACTTTCTACTTCCTTCCTACATTTCTCTCTTTTACTATATCTCTATTAAATTAAATTGTTAAGAGTGGCTAACAGACTCATGACTTAATTTTTTTTAAATTGGCGACCACAATATTACTTTAGAACTTTCATATTTAGCAAAAAAACTTAAATTTAAATTTTTGCAAAGCTCAAAATGTATCATCAACTGTGACATGGCAGCCAACAAAGAGTTAATGCTGTTCTAGATTGATTCTAACTTGATTTAATCATCTGAGGATTGCTTCTGCCTTTAAACCAAGTGAAGGGATTGCCCTGCTATGTAGTACATATTCTAAAGAGATTAAGATAGAGGGAGAATTATCTGTTTCGAATAGTCAAGTTGGCCTGGGCTTACATCTTGAGTAGAAATTATATGAATTGAACATTAAGTCTTTGAGGTTGGTGTATTCATAGCTCTCATAGCTTTAACTGTCAAATATGTATTATAAATTTCATCTATCATGTAGGGAGTTCATAATGATGCCAGAAAAATTAAAACTAGAATGATGGCTGGTAAGATGGTTCAGAGCAGATTGTTTCTACTTCCTGAGCATCCATTGTGCTAGTGTGGGTAACTTTTGTTGAATTAAAATAATAGTGTATTATTACAATTATTAGTGTATGGTTATGAAAGTAAAAAGAAATCAATTTATAGGCATATTTGGAGAGGCATACTGTCCAGAACAAGAAAATGGTATTCCCACTTAATTCTCTCCTGGTCAGACAACATCTAGAGTACTGTAGAGAGTATAGCCAGATAGCTGAAGGGAATGGAAACCATGAAAGAGGACAAATTTTTTTTTTCACATTTTTTTTTACATTTATTAATATTCATTTTTAACATGGTTACATGATTCATGCTCCTCCTTTCCCCTTCAACCCCCCCCCCGGAACCCCCCTACCCATGCGCATTTCCACTAGTTTTGTCATGTGTCCTTGATCAAGACCAATTTCCAAATTGTTGGTAGTTGCATTGGTGTGGTAGTTTCGAGTCTACACCCTCAATCATGTCCACCCCGACCCATGCGTTCATGCAGTTGTTTTTCCTATATGTTTCCTCTCCTGCAGTCCCTCCTCTGAATGTGGGTAGCATCTTTACCATAAATCCCTCAGAATTGTCCTGGGTCATTGCATTGCTGCTGGTTCAGAGGTCCATTACATTCGATTTTACCACAGAATGTCAGT
>NC_058131.1:395197215-395209696 GCF_016433145.1 Gracilinanus agilis | reverse complement strand
CTCGACCTACCCATGAGCAATCAATGGCTTTCCAATTGTTTAGATCCAGTTTTATTTGTTTGGAAAGTGTTTTGTAGTTGTTTTCATATAATTGCTGTGTTTGTTTTGGTAGGTATATTCCTAGGTATTTTATATTGTCTAGGGTGATTTTGAATGGTGTTTCTCTTTCTACTTCTTGCTGCTCTAGTGTGTTGGAAATGTATAGAAATGCTGATGATTTATGTGCATTTATTTTGTATCCTGCAACTTTGCTAAAGTTGTTGATTATTTCTACAAGCTTCTTAGTTGATTCTCTGGGATTTTTTAAGTAGACCATCATATCATCTGCAAAGAGTGATAGCTTAGTTTCCTCCTTGCCCACTTTGATACCTTCAATTTCTTTTTCTTCTCTAATTGCAACTGCTAGTGTTTCTAGTACAATGTTAAATAATAGAGGTGACAATGGGCATCCTTGTTTTACTCCTGATCTTATTGGGAAGGCTTCTAATTTATCCCCATTGCAAGGGGACAAATTTTGAAGGGGCTGAGACTGTTGCTCCTTAAGAAGAAAAGTCACTGAGAAGAAGATGATATCTTAGCTCTCACAATATTTTCAGGCTTCTATGTGAAAGAGTGATTGGATTTTCTTTATAGACACAGATGCAGAAACAAGGAACAGTGAGTAGAAATTAGAGAGGGAGACAAATTTTGGCTTAATATAAGAAAAAAACTTTCCTAACTATTAAAACTGTTCAGGTTTATGTGGGGACCTTGGGAAAGAAGGGAGTTTTCCTTCACTGAAAATGAAAGCTGGATGATCACTTATCATGAATGTTGAAGGCATTCTTTGTTTGGAAAGGGTTCAGCTTGCTTTATTTAAAACCAAGAAGCTTTTATTAAACACCTACCATGTACACTGTGCTGGGAGCTAAGGTTAAAAGACAAAATGGTCCCTAACAGGAATTTGTTCATCTCATCCTGAAAAGGAGGTAAGTCAAATATTATCCTCATTTTACGAATTAAGAAAGGAGAAGGACCCCATATCACACATCTAGTCAGTTTCCAACTTAATTCTGTAAATTAAAGCCTCAATATAATGAGATTTTTAGAATTGTATAACTATGATTAAGAAAAGGTGATGGCATTATTTATATTTTTGGATAGGGACAAAGGGAAAATAAAAAGAGAATATAATTTTGCATGGAAAAATTCTATGTCTCTACTATTTTTAAGTGAAATTATTATTTTAAATTTTTTCTAGTTTTTCCCCATTTCACCTAGTAATAATTTACTGTTTAGGAAAAAAGGAAACATGCTTATGATTCCCTCATGAGGGAACTGCCACCCTGTTCACTTTATAGTTTGATCTTTTGTTTTTCATCCTGTTCCAAATTGTTTTTGTTATCATAATAGTGATTACCCTGCAAATATTTTTCAGGAAATTAAAAGGTTTAGTTACATCCAAAATAATAATGGATGATACATAAAATTACAATAAGAATTTTGTCTCCATCACTTAAAATTACAATTGGAGTTTTGTCTCCAAAAGATAGAAAATGTGCACTGTAGTGAACTTTGTCTTTGTTCATTACATAAAATGAGAGATTTGTATGTCATCCAAATACCACATTATAAACCAGAATGGTAAATATCTGGAAATGAATAAGAACTTATTCTATGTGGTCTGTGCTATGCCCAGGATCTAATCCTAGGCCTTTAAGGCACATAAGACTATTGGTTTTTGGATAAACAAATAAATATTAAAATTATTTTCCATGGTAACACTGTTAACTGGGTAGTGACACTAAGAAATGGATTTTTGAATCTCAAAACAACTTTAAAAAATGTTATTTTGTGGGCAACTGGGTGGCTCAGTGGATTGAGAGCCAGGCCTAGAGATGGGAGGTCCTGGGTTCAAATCTGATCTCCGATGCTTCCTAGCTGTGTGACCCTGGGCAAGTAACTTAACACCCATTGCCTAGCCCTTACTGCTCTTCTGGAACCAATACACAGTATTGATTGTAAGATGGAAGGTAAGGATTTAAAACAAAAACAAAGTATGCTATTTTGTTATATCAGTAACAGTAGGTTACTGTAGTCTGTGGGTGAAATTTTTTAAAATATTAAATGAGCAATGGACATAGAAGAAGCTAAAATATGGAAGTTAGTTGTTAAGTATTGAATACCAATTTTCTCTATTCATATTGATTTTGAAAAATCTTGCTATTCCATCTTGCTGTTTGAGTCTGCCTCCTCCCTTCTACCCCATTATCTCTTATTCATCATTAGAATAGACCCAAGATCAACACTAAGGAGAAAAATGAATTATATATTCATTCAAAATGTGCATTTGTAGTATGTACCAGGTAGTATGCTAAGCAGGAGGGATATGAATACAAAAGTGAAATTGTCTCTGCCCACAAGGAGTTTACATTCTTTGTGGGGAGGGGAATAGCATTTAAATAAAAATGTAATTATGAAGTATATACATGTAAAAGACAAATTAATCATTGGCATGTTTGTGAGCGACTACTGACTGAAGGGAGGGGCAGAGAATGAGGATAGGCCTGAATTTAGGAAGTAGCATCTGGATTGGGACTTGAAGAAAGCTATGGATTCTATCAGGAGTGAAGAGGGATATTGGGAGCTAAGATGGCAGAGTAAAGGATGCTCTACTCCCTAGATCCCTACATACACACACACACACACACACACACACACACACACACACACACACACACATGAAAAGAGATTAAATTATCTCAAGACAAAGGAAAACTGGAGGAACACATTATCACTGGTAAGAAAAGAGAGTAGCCCAGTCAGCATAGCATCTTTGAGAACTAGCAGAACTTGGAGAAGCCCAACTCCACAAGAAGCAAAGGAATTGCAGAATTGGGTTAGGTAGGAGCCTAACCCAAGCTTCCTTACACAGATATAAAAGGCAGAGAAGGCAGAAAATGCCACATTCTATTGTGGCAGTGGAGCCATGAGGACCCCAAAAAACAGAGAGGGAGACCAGTTGAACTGCAGGAAACTTCACACTTCCATATGGCACCAGAGGTCCTGAGGCAAAAGGACCCAGAGCAGGAGACCAGCCCAGCCACTGAAAAAATAAGGCAGTGATTAACACAGGGTGTTGAATATAGACGGATAAAATAGCTGCAAACCTCTCATGAGCAAGCCATCAGGGTCACATCCTTGACAGATACACTATGAGAAAAAAAGGCAACAAGGCTTACCTTAAATACCAGAGAAAAGTACTGTACAATCTTGAAGCAGTGCTCCTTCTATCACAGAAATAGAGAAGTGCCTCAACAGATAGATAGAGTAATGAAGAGGGGTGGGTGGGTGGGAAACAACCCATACCATATGAAGTTGCTTTAGTGACAGGGAAGACCAAATATGAACTCAGAAGAGGACAACAATGCCAAAAAGGAAAAGATATGAAGCTTCAAAGGAAAGTATGAAAGGATGTCAAGATCCAAAAGAATCCCTGGAAGAACTTGAAAAGAAGTTTAAAAAAAAAAATAAGAGAACTGACAGAAAAACTCAACAGCTGGGGGTGGAGGAGGAAGAATTTACTGAAGAAATGAACTTCCTAAAAACTAGAACAGACTAAAAGGAAAGTGAGGCATGAAAACAAATTGAAGAAAACAATTCCCTAAGGAATAGACCAAATGGAAATGGATACCCCCCAAAATGGAAGAAAACAACTCTTTAAAGAATAAGATTGTTCTGTACTAGCAGCAATGCAATGACCCAGGACAATTCTGAGGGATTTATGGAAAAGAATGCTACCCACATTCAGAGGAAGAACTACAGGAGTGGAAACAGAAGAAAAACAACTGGTTGAACATATGAGTTGAGGCGGACGTAATTGGGGATGTAGACTCAAAACTACCACACCAATGCAACTAACAACAATTTGGAAATAGGTCTTGATCAATGACACATGTTAAAACCAGTGGAAATACACATCAGCCATGGGCGGGGGGGGGGGGAGGGGAGCTCGGGGAACAAAGGGGAAAGAGCATGAGTTATGTTAACTTTTCTAAAAAATAAATATTAATAAATGTTTAAAAAAAGAATAAGATTGGTCATATGGAAAAAGGAACAAAAAACTCAAAAAAGAAAATCAGTTAATAAAAATTAGAATTAGATAAATAGAAGCTAATGAAGCCATAAGACATCAAGAAATAATAAGATAAAATTTTTTTTTAAATAAAGAAAATCTAAAATGCCTCCTCACTGGAAAAATGATCAATCTAGAAAATAGATCTAGAAGAGATCATCTAAGAATCATTGGGATTCTGTAATTCAAAATCAAAATAAGAGCCTAGACACCATATTACAAGATATCATCAGGGGAAATGTCCTGATATCCTTGAAGAAGAGGGAAAAATAGAAATTGAGACAATCCACTGATTACCTTCTGAAAGAGACCTTGAAATACAATATCCCAGAACTATTATAGTCAAATTCCAGAACTCATAGGCCAAGGGAAAATCACTATAAGAAACCAGGAAGAAACAATTCAAATATTGTGAAGACACAGTAAAGATTACACAGGACCTAGCAGCTTCTACATTAAAGGACCAGAAGGCATGAAAAATGATATTGTGAAAGGCAAAGAACCCAGGACTACAACCTAGAATTACATACCCAACAAAGCTGAGTTTAATCCTGGGGGGGGAGGGGGGAGGAGGATATTCAATGAAATAGAGAAATTTTGGTCTTTTCTGACCAAAAAAACAAAACTGAAAAGAAAATTTGTTGATCAGATTCGATACCCAAGAGAAATATAAAAGGGTAAAGTGAAATCTTAAGAATTTTGATAAGGTTGAATTGAGTAGATTAATATCTGTGAAGGTAATAATTGAAATAATTAGATATCTATGATACTTAAGAAAGGTAAGGCACTTAGAGTATGCAAGATATCTAAAGTGTCTAAGATTCTTAAGCTCCATATCACTATCAGAGCAATGAAAAAGAGTATACATAGAAAGAAGGGAGGCATCTAAACAAGATGGGTTTATATTCCCCCTTGCCCCAAAAAAGAGGGATGGAAAAGAGGAAAAAATGGGGAAAAGAGAAGAGAGAGACAGAAAGGGTCAAATTATGTTTCATTAAGAGGCACAGGGGGCAAATACAGTGGAGGAGAAGATGAGGGCGTGACTATGCTTGAACCTTACTCTCATAAGAACTAGTTGAAAGTGAGAATAAATCCCACATTTAGTCAGCTATAGAAATCTACCTTACCCTGTAGGGAAGTGGGAAAGTAGACTGTTTAAGGGAAGATGGATTGACAAAAAGGAAGGTGAACTGGGAAAGGTGTTTGTCAAAAACAAAACATCTATAAAGAGGGAAAGGCTAAAAGGAGAGAGAGAGAAGAATAAACAGGAGGAAAATAAGATGTAGGGAAACACATAATAATCATAACTGTGAGTGTAAATGGGAAGAACTCACCCATAAAATGAAAAGGGTTAGCACAGTGGATTAAAAACCAGAATCCCACAATATGTTGTCTATCAAAAAATACATTTAAAACAGAGAGACACACACAGAGTAAAAGTAAGAGGCTGGAGGAGAATCTACAATGCCTCAATTAAATTAAAAAAAGCAGGAATGGCAATTATGATTTCACACAAAACAAAATTTAAAAATGATCTAATCTAAAGAGATAAGGAAAGAAATTACATCATGATAAAACACACCATAGATAATGAAACAATATCAATATTAAACATATATGTACCAAGTGCATGCAGCAACCAGATTCTAAAGGAAAAGCTACATGAGTTACTGGAGGAAATAGTAAAACATTACTAGTCAGGGACCTCAACCATACCCTTACATAAATAGATATATCCAATCAAAAAAGAAACAAGAGGGGGGGGGCAGCTGGGTAGCTCAGTGGATTGAGAGCCAAGCCTAGAGATGGGAGGTCCTAGGTTCAAATCCGGCCTCAGACACTTCCCAGCTGTGTGACCCTGGGCAAGTCACTTGACCCCCCATTGCCTACCCTTACCACTCTTCCACCTATAAGTCAATACACAGAAGTTAAGGGTTTAAAAAATTAAAAAAAAAAAAAAAAGAAACAAGAAAGAAGTTAAAGAAGTAAATAGAACTTCAAGCTGGATATGATAGATCTCTAGAGAAAACCAAAAGGGAATAGGAATATATGTCCTTTTCTCAGTAGTGCACGATACCTTCACAAAAACTGACTACATAATAGAGTATAAAACCCTCACATCCAAATGTAGAAAAGCAGAAACATTAAATGCATGCTTTTCAGACCATAATACAATAAAAATTATACTCAACAAAGGACAGCAGGAAGAAAGACTAAAAATTAATTGGAAACTAAACAATCTCCTCCTAAAAAACAAATGGACCAAAGAACAAATCAGAGAAACAATAATAATTTCATTAAATAAAATGATAATGAGGAAACAACATATTAAAATTTATGAGGTGTAAAGTGGTACTTAAGAAATTCATATTTCTTAATGCTTATGTCAATAAATTAGAGAAAACAGATCATGAATTGGACATGTAACTAAAAAAAACTAGAAAAAGTACAAATTATAAATCTCCAATTAAACACTGACTTGGAAATTCCCAAAATCAAGGAAGATGTTAATAAAATTAAAAGTAAGAAAACTATTGAACTAATAAATAAGAAGCTGATTTTATGGAGAAAAAATACATAAATCATTGGTTAACTTGATTTAAAAAAAAGAAAACCAAATTTCCAGTATCAAAAATGAAAATGTTGAAATCACAACCAATGAAGAAGAAATTAAAGCAATTATTGAAAGTTATTTTGTCCAACTGACAAGAAACCTAACAGTCTAAATAAAACAGAGGAATACTTTTTAAAATGCAAATTACCTAGATTAACAAAAGAGGAAATAGAATGCTTAATCCCATCTCAGAAAAAGAAATTGAAAAAAACCATCAATGAACTCCCTAAGAGCTATGGCCAGATAGATTTACAAATGAATTTTACCAAATATTTAAAGAACAACTAATTCCAATACTACCTAGACTATTTAGAAAAATAAGGGAAGAGGGAATCCCTCCAAACTCTTTTTATGACCCTAAACCAGGAAGAGATAAAACAGAGAAAGAAATCACCCCAATGAACACTGATAAAAAAAATTTAAGATCACAACATTTTGTCACAAAAATCATATACCATCACCAGGTGGTTTTTTGTTGTTTTTTTTTTTTAACCAGGAATGCAGGGATAATTCAGTATTAGGAAAACCATCAGCATGGTTGGCCATATCAATAACAAAACCAACAAAAATTACATGATTATTTCAATAGATGCAGAAAAAGCATTTGAAAAAATATCACACCCGTTCCTTATAAAAACATTAGAAAACATTGGAATAAGGGGAGTCTTCATTAAAGTGATAAATGACATCTATTTCTTTTTGTTTGAAAATTTTTATTTAATTAATTAATTTAGAATATTTTTCCATGGTTACATGATTCATGTTCTTTCACTCCCCTCCTCCCACCTCCTTCCCATAGCCAATAAGCAATTCCACTGGGTTTTACATGTGCCATTGATCAAGACCTATTTCTATATTATTAATATTTGCCCTGGGGTGGTCATTTAGAGTCTACGTCCCCAATCATATCCCTATTGACCCATGTAATCAAGCAGTTGTTTTTCTTCTATGTTTCTACTTCCATAGTTCTTTCTCTGGATGTGAATAGTGTTCTTTCTCATAAGTGCCTCAGAATTGTCCTGGATTATTGCATTGCTGTTAGTAGAGAATAAATGACATCTATCTAAAACTATCAGCTAGCATTATCTGTAATGGAGATAAACTAAGACACTTCCCAAAAAGATCAGAGGTAAAACAAGGATGCCCATTTTTACCACTCTTACTTTATTCTGTACTAGAAATGCTTGCTATAGCAATAAGTGCAGAAAAAGAATTGAAAGGAATCAGAATGGGCAATGAAGAAACAAAGTTATCATTCTTTGCAGATTATATGATGATGGCATACATAGAGAACCTTAGAGAGTCAACCAAAAAACTAATAGAAATAATTAACTTCAACAAAATCACAGGATACAAAATAAACTCACATATATCATCAGCATTTCTATTTATCACCAACAAAATCCAACAGTAAGAGGGAGAAAAAGAAATTCCATTCAAAATAACTCTATGCAATATAAAATAGTGGAGGGGGGTGGGTATACCTACCAAAACAAACCCAGTAATTATATAAATACAATTACAAAACACTCTTCACATAAAATAAAATCAGATCTAAGCAACTGGAAAACATTAGTTCCTCAAGGATAGGTCAAGCCAATATAATGAAAATGACAATTCTACTTATATTAATGTACCTATTCAGTACCATACCAATCAAACTACCCAAAAATTATGTCATGGAACCAGAAAAAAATAGCAACAAAGTTCATCTGGAAGAACAAAAGGCCAAGAATATTAAGGGAAGTAATGGGGAAAAAATTATGGAAGAAAGAGGCCTGGTTGTACTAGATTTCACACTATGTTATATAGTTTGTTTGTACTAGATCTCAAATTATGTTATATCTCAAACTAATTTGAGATATGTCTCAATTAGTAATTAGTAATTAGTAATTAGTAATCAAAGCAATATGGTATTGTCTAAGAAATAGAATGGTGGAACAATAGAATAGATTAGGCAATCAACACATTGCAGTCGATGGACATAGCAACTTAGTGTTTGCCAAAACCCAAAGATCCAAGCTTTTTTTGGGAAGGAACTTACTATTTCACAAAAACTTCTGGGAAAACTAGAAAGCAATGTAGCAGAGACTAGGTATGAACCAACTTCATGCCATATTCCAGGACAAAATGGATATTCGTTCTAGAAATATAGGGTGTCACCATAAACAAATTAGAGGGACATGGAAAAGCTTGCTTGTCAGACTCATGGATAGGGAAGAATTTATGGCCAAGCAAGACATAGAGAACATTACAAAAAATGAAATAGACAATTTTGATTACATTAAATTAAAAGATTTTGTACAAATAAAACCAATGTAACCAATATTAGATGGAAAACAACAAATTCAGGGAAAAGTCTTATAGCAATATGTATCTTTAATAAAAGATTCATCTTTCAAATATATAAAGAACTATGTCAAATTTATAAGAATATAAAACATTCTACAATTGGAAAATGATCAAGGATTATGAACAGGCAGTTTTCAGAGGAAGAAATTAAAATTATCCATAGACATATGAAAAAATGCTCCAAATCATTACTAATTAGAGAAATGCAAATTAAAGCAATGCTGAGATATCACTTTATACCTACCAGATTGATTAACATAACCGAAAAGGAATATGATAAATGTTGGAGGGGATGTAAGAAAATTGAGATACTAATACAGTATTGATGGAGCTATAAACTGATACAACCATTCTGGAGAGCAATGTGGAAACTGGAGCCACAAAACTCTGTATACCCTTTGACCCAACAATACCAATATAGGGTTTATATCCCAAAGAGATCAGAGATAAGAGGGAAAACCCTACCTGTACCAAAATATTTTTAGCAGCTCTTTTTGTGGTGGCAAAGAATTGGAAACTGAGAGGTGTCCAACATTTGGGGAATGGATGAACTAGTTGTGGTATATGGTTGTAATGGAATACTATTGTGCCATCAGTAATGATGAATAGGATGAGTTCAGAAAACCCTGGAAAGAGTCATGTGAACAGATGGAAAGTAAAGTAAGTAGAACCAGGAGAACAATGTATACAAATAACAGAAATACTGTGCAATGATCAACTGTGAAGGATGAAACCATTATCAGCAAAACAAGTCTCCAACATAACCACAAGGGACTCATGATGAAAATGCTAACAGCCAAAGAATAAAATCTTAAGAATGTGAGTACAGATGAAAGCATGTCATCTTTCTCTATATTTCCTTCATGAGATATCCATTGTATGTGTGATATGTAACTTCTATCATGACATGAGCAATATGAAAATATGGGTCACATGAAAGGAGGGAGTATTACTTACATCAGACTATTAATCATCTCAGGGAAGGGAAGAGGATAGGAAGGGAGACAACTTGAATTCTAAAATGTCAAAAAAATTTTTCAAAAATCATTTCTAAATACAATTTTAAAAAAAGGGAGAATGAAGACAGAACACATTCTGAAAATGGTTAGGTTGATTGTTGCTAATTGCAAGAATATCAGAAAAATCATACATGCTTGATTCATATCTTTCTCTCATTAGATGATTTTTATATAATTGACTGGTCCTCTTTAGAACAGTGCAGCTCACAATTTATCCATAACTTTTCATCCTGTGTAACTTGCCCAAGGTCTTTTATAAATCCTCAAAGCATGATCTATCTAGAAGTTTTAACAATACCAATGGAGCCCACAAGTTCTGTTCAGGTATAACTTGAGCAACCTACAGTGTCATCCTATTGAACACCTCTTTGGTGAGCTCTTTTATTCTGCTTTTGGTGCATAGTTCTTTGTTAGTAGCATATCATAGACTATTTACTTCTTCTATGTGTGTCCTTGCTGTCCTTTGAGGGATCCAAAACATTAATACTCTGGAGACCGGTAATCTGTGATTCACATATATTTACAAATATAGTTGGGTTTATTCTATTTCTAATTTGAAATACTTTTTTGTCATATTTGTACATCAAAGATATTTGTGTTTAGCAGAAGTAAGCTTAGAGCTTATTGATTGATTGGCTTATTTATTGATTGATTCTATTAAAAATCCTAAATAGATAATGAAATGATTATAAATATAATAAAGAATTTGTTGTAAGCATATTAGTTTATATAAGAAAAATCCCAAGTTTGAATCATTTGAAAAATATTGGACTTCTTTGGCACTTTTAAAGCCAAACTGGAGAGGGAAAAAATAAGCTTTAATATGCTGTGATGAGTAAAACGATATTGCTGTTAGGTGATTTGCTGTATACTTCTTCTCTACCACCAAAGACATATTGAACTGATGGTTCATGTCTTGTTTTCCAAATATACTTTAAAGCGACGGTTTATTAAACGTTTACAGTTTGACTTGGGATTCACTGTAATCAGCTTTGTGAAAAATGAGTTTTTTTCCAAGCAGCAAACATCAAAAACAGTGTGTGAAGAAGGACATAAGAGAAACTTGACCAAAGCAAGCACAAGAGCTTCTAAAAATAGTTCTGATGACACACAGCTGAGTGGTCTTGGGAATTCACTTGGTCTGTGTAGAGCAAGGAGTGCCAATTACAAGGCCTGACAGATTGTGGTATTTAATAAAACATCATGCAATGGCACTGAAGCTTTGGTGGCCCCTGGGATTCTGTTTTATCAGGGAAGGTAATGGTATGAGCATTTGGGTCATCCTCTGCTTATTTCCCTTACATTCAATATACAAGCTAACATGCTATAGAAGAGCTTTCATGCTTTGTAGGCACTGTGACAATCTTCCCCCTCCAAGTTCAATTCTTTTTGTGACCTGATTCTACATTTCTAGTGGAAAGCTGTTTTGATTAAAATTATCTTGAGAGACTGATTTTGGTGCAAGAATATCAGTTTATTGATTATATCGGTTTATTGATTAGGCCAGCATCATGACCAATAAAATGACATATGTCAATGGTTCACTTGACCAGAGACCTCAAAGCTCAGGCAGGCAAATCAATAGAGTTTTAGGAGCTCATTATTCAGCCCCTCTCATAAACATCCCAAGACATATCTAAGTGGTAAATAGATAATTAGGAGATGGTCTATCAAACTATCTACTCCTCTACACCCCCATGTCATGGGGAACAAACATGTACACAGGAAAAGACCCCTTGTCCCCTCCATTTATTAACCAAATTAGTTAAAAAGGAAGACATTCCTTGGGATTCCTAGGGACGAAGAAAATGCAAAAAAACAGCAGACTGGATAGAATCTCTGACCCAAGCACAGAAATAGACAGTAGACATAGAAATAGACAGTACTTCCCTTTGATATACAGGAATTGGGACTTTTCTACCTCAGGTCTCTAATATAGGAATTAATGCAGTATGTGAAAAATAAATTCCCATGAAGGAAAGGTACGTAGGTAGGAGCAAAGGTTTATCAACTTATGACTCTCATAGCACCCTCAGTCACCATGGTAACCCCAGTCATCTCAAATGCTTCTTTAGAAAATTAGACAAATGGTTACAAGGACTACTAGGAATAAAATCAAAACAAGGAAAATGGAATAATAGAAGGCAGAATGTAGTGTCAACATGCTATAAGGATTTTGTATAAAGGACCAAGTAGGTAGATAGGTAGTCATTGATGATCTCTTAGTTTATTTTTTTTTTCTACATAAGGTTCACAAAGATTTTTTTCTCCATCTCTGGTATCGTCCCTTTTTTTTTTTTTTAACATTTATTAATATTCATTTTTAACATGGTTACATGTTTCATGCTCCTATTTTCCCCTTCACCCCCCGCACCCCCCCCC